>NW_027280092.1:555000-788312 GCF_046629955.1 Centroberyx affinis
AGAGGAGAGGAGAGGAGAGGACAGGACAGGAGAGGAGAGGAGAGGAGAGGAGAGTGGAGAGTAAGAATGGAAATTAGAGGAGGAGGAAAGCACTGCTCATTCTTTACATATTATGGGGGGTTAGGTTGCCTGGATACGGTGGAGAGGAACTCCTATCTAAATTTAAACCTGGAGAGGAGGAGCGAGACATGGAGAGAGGCTGGTGAAGAGTAGAGAGAGAGAGAGAGAGAGAGAGAGAGAGAGAGAGAGAGAGAGAGAGAGAGAGAGAGAGGGAGGACAACAGAGAGATGAAAGAAATGGAGAGAGGGGAGATGAGAAATGAAAATAAAAGGAGGCGTGTGTAGAGAGAAGAGAGATGGAAAGAGGACAGTGAAGAAACTGAAGAGGATAGACAGACAGACAGATGTGAAAATACACAGATAAAAGGCACAAATACTACGAAAAGAAAGAAAGAAAGAAAGAAAGAAGAGGTTGAGGGTTGGAGGTAAACCTCTTACAGCTAAGCTCCTCATCAAACACGTCTTGCTGTCACAGCCAGGAAGGAAAAATCCTCTTCTTTTTCTTCAATCGTGTGTGTGAATCCTGTTATGTGATCTCACCTGGTTCACATTGGTAGTGGCTTACACACAAACAGACAGCTAGACACACACACACACACACACACACACACACACACAGGCATCCTCTGCCCTGGGGCTGAATGTTTGTTAGAGCAGAGCAACAGATCGATGCAGCATTGATAAATGGCTCTGCTTTACAAATGAAGCATTGCATGATGCTGTTAGATGTTGCAGTGAGCTGAGCTGAGCTGAGCTGAACTGAGCTGAACTGAACTAAGCTGAACTGAGCTGAGCTGAACTGAACTGAACTGAACTGAACTGAACTGAACTGAGCTGAACTGAACTGAACTGAGCTGAGCTGAGCTGAGCTGAGCTGAGCTGAGCTGAGCTGAGCTGGGCAGCCAGTGCAGCTTTCTGTGACGCTCCATCCAGGAGCCAGCAGCTCCCCTCCCTGGCCGGGACATCACAGCACAGCATGTGGCTGCAGCACTGTTAGGACTGGGGAAACCTCTCTTCATTTCTCTCTCTGTCTCTCTCTTTGTCTTTCTGCCCTTTACTTCATTCATTCATGGTCTTAACTTGCTTATTCCTATCAGGAGGTTGATTTCATTCGTTTTTTTAACAGATCCTCCTCGACTTCCTCTGAGCACTGGATGATACGCAGCACCATATGTCATGTGAGCGGCCACTTGCCTCAAGTAGGCCTAATAATTCATAACATTTAATAATAATAATTACACAAACATACTGCAGATGAGTCAAATCCATAAATAAGTCTATATTCTCTAAATATAGTTTGGTTACTTTCACTTACATATCACTTGCTCCACCACGGTAGATCGTTCATGCAGAGATCACAATGCATTCTGGGTAAGATGCGCTCCTGAAGTGGACATCGTTGTTGACTCGCTCCCTCGGCCCTCGAAGAGCCACTCTCAGAAACTTCACTGGGGTTATCAGTTATCAGTAATGGTGCGCCATTTAAGATGGCAGCGGGGATTCCCCCGAGGGGATGAGCCGAGTGGAAGTTGATGAGGGCTTAAGATGACTAATGGAAACTGTCATCACAGGGGGCTGGAGCCTATCCCAGCATGCACTGGGCTGGAGGCAGGGAGACACTGTGGACAAGTCGCCAGTCCATCACAGACAGACAGGCACCCACATTCACAGCTACGGGGAATAAAGAGTCTCCGATCGACATGACCTGCATGGTTTTGGACTGTGGGAGGAAACCCACATGAACACAGAGAGAACATGCAAACTGCACGCAAAGAAGGAATCGATCCTGGGTCTTTCTCACCGTCCCTCCAAAGGACGGGTAGCATTGACCAGAGGGAAGGCAGTGAAGGGATGGTGAGCAGGGAGAGAATAAACCATCATTATTTTCTCAGCTGGCTTGATGGTGCATCTAATGCAGAGCGTCTAGAGGGGGAAGGTTACAGTCTGTGATTTTTGGCAGTTTTGCCAGTTTCTGGCAAGCAAAAGCACAAGAACGCTTTTTATAAATATTATCTCCTTCGAAGAATCCTTCAAGATCTCATATAAATTGATTTCCTTTTTGAGAGGAAAAATTGAGGGAGTCATCTCAGTTATACTGGCTGACCAGAGGTGTCACTAGTGTGAGAGTGACTGCTCAACATCTTTCTTTCTTTTCGTTTTTAATGTCATTTTATGTATTTTTTCTGTTTTATGTAAAGCACATTGTATTTGCCTTGTGTATGAAATGTGCTATATAAATAAAGTTTGCCTTGCCTTTGCCTTATTAGATAGCTCAAATTCACTGCATCAAGCTCGCGAAGGCACAAGGGCAACCAGAAGCACTCATTATTAACAAGGTGTCAACAGGACAGACACCTTGGCAGCAACCTCCTAGGGTCTGTGTCGTTGTCACGGCAACACATTGTGTGACCAGCTAACGGGCAGCATGGCGCCGCGCATCCCTTTGTCGCACCTGGATGACATCATCCATCATGGCGGGTGGGTAAATGAGCGAGCGACCCCCTCACCCCCGGCTGTTGGGGTGAGCTGGAGGAGGCGTGTGAAGGGGAAGACGGGAAAACTGTCACACTGAGCACACTCACACACTTCATTAAACACCCTGACTTCATTTTTTGGCTTCTTCTGAATTCTGTCCTTGAAAATCCTCCCTTATTATAGATAATATTACTGTGGATAATATCATAATATCATGGCATTATCTTTAATATGTTCTATCTGTTGAATCATTGCCTATATCCTATTCTTTTGCTGCTCCAGTGACCCAATTTGCCTCAATGATCAATAAAGTACATTTTTCTCATCCTATCTTATCTTAAATTTTTTATTAAAATGAATGCTTAGTTGGATTTTGTAGAGATCTGACATTTAAGTGGTCTCCATGGGAATTAAACTTAACTAGTTTCTCAACGCAATTTTCAAAGACCTTGTTATAACTACCAAGAATATTTTGTCACTGTAATGTACCTGCAGAGACAGGGAGCGAGAGAGAGAGAGAGAGAGAGAGAGAGAGAGAGAGAGAGAGAGAGAGAGAATTACTGGACATTTCTGTCCAGTTACACGTTCCCAGCTATTTGCACTTAAAAAATATAAATGACCCTCTTTTTCTCTATCTAACACTCAACCTCTGACCTTGTGCAAGTTTAGCCAATCACACCACGAGCTGGAAGAAAAACACGACTGTACAGAGACTCATCAGAGCCTGCAGAGAGAGGGTTTTTTCGGCTCCAAATTATCCTGTTTTAACTTGGGAGTCATCACAAATGTCAATTAGAGGATTCAAACTGAGGCTGAAGACCCAAGGCTCTATAAATAAAGAGAAAGGCAGCATCTGGAGCTCAAAAAGTCTGCCTCAACATCAATTAAACTCATTTGCATGACACACACACACACACACACACACACACACACACACGCACACACACACACACAAATGTATGCACATTCACGCACATGTAAACATATGCAAATCCACACAGGCATGAATACACACCCAAAAAACGTTACATGCATACATGAACACACCGCCAAGCTTCATTTGCCAGTCAATCTGAGGCCTGTCTGCTTTGTTTGTGTGTGTGTGTGTGTATGTGTGTGTGCGTGTGTGTGCGTGTGTGTGTGTGTGTGTGCGTGTGTGTGTAACACCTGTAGCGATGCTCCAATCCACTAGAGACATAAATCCTTTTCCATTTATTCTGCTGAGAAGTATGTCAAGCTGAAAGTGTGGGTGTATCTGGATATGTGTTCACTCATAAATATAAGGTATAACATAAATAACTTTCACTCTCTCTCTCTAACTCACCCACCCACTGACACACACACACACACATGCACACACACACACACACAGACACACACACACACACACAATGCCAGCCAGACTTTGCTCCTTTCTGGAAGGCTGCAGCCACGCGATGTTAAGAGTTCAACTATAGGCCAAAAGAGAGTAAACTGCAATTTATGACACACACACACACACACACACACACACACACACACACACACACACACACACACACACACACACACACAAATACACTTATATGTCTATACTTTCTGTTCCCACATTCCCTTCCATTTCAGACAAGCAGAGAAAGGATACGCACAATATTACAGTGCAGAAAGCAGAGAAGGTAATGCCCATGGAGGAATTACAGTAGAGAAAGTGCTGCAGTGGAGAACCGAACCCCTGATCAATCAGTGGGGTTCATAACATTCATCATTTATAAAATGAATTAAAGATTTAACAAGCAGAGTCTATGTAGATGCACCAAACCCAAAAAGCCTGCTCATCTTTTAGCTGCCAGAAAGCACACGGAATAACAACTTGTTTAATATGAGTTTTATACTCCATTATGTCTATTCCTCTATACAGTTATGCTTTGCAGTGCAGAGGAATATAGGGTGGAGTATGGAAGATGTATGAATGCTTTCATTCCAAAACGCTATATATACATACTGGATAAAAAATTCCCTGATGTATGTAAGTATAGGAGATCCTAACCTTTGAAATGTTACTATTTTGTTAGCACATGTTTTAAATAACCCGGAAACTTCAATAATGTTCAATAATATTCTATAATCAATTTTATCATCAAGACAGCAACAGTTTTATAAGAGTAGGTGTCATGTTTTTCAAACATTGGATATCTGTCCTACAAATGTATTCACTAATGGTCCTGTAAGGCGCTTTTTGAATTGAATTTTTTTTTTACAAAATATGTTGTATTTTATGTTAGATGCTTGGTGACTGACTGCTGGAATGGAAAAAAACAGTAAGTCAGAGGAGGAGGTCAGAGTGGGAAGCCTGTGAGCTGCCTTTTAGGACTGAGAGCTCACTGAATTACAAACTGCCATCCAACCTCCAAGCAATGCCACACACACACACACACACACACAGGTGCATATGCAAAAGCACACACAGACGGACAGACACACACACACACACACACACACACACACACACAGCGACTGGAAAGCCATGATTCATTCAAATTCATATTCACATTCCATGGCCCGGAAGAAAACTGGGCATCCTTTATCATAGGCAAGAAGCACACTCACGACACGTAATTCATGTCAGGTCTGCTCGCACATTATTCTGATGAATTGCCCAAATAAGGAGGGGGGAGAACACTGCGAGTGTGTATGTGTGTGTGCGTTCGCTCATAAATATTCCCTGAAAGAAAGGGGGGGGGGGGAAGAAAGTTGGAGGGAGTTGAGGGTATTGTTGCGAGGGTAGCGCTGTTGAAGTGTCAGTCAGAGACGCCCGCTTCCTCGCCGTATGACACATATATTCTGTTAGGCGTTTTCAGGCACGTGGGCGGAGGGCTTTTTAGCGGAGCGTTTGTTCCTGGCTATCGCGCTGTGGCTCGTTATGTGACGCGACCGTGAGCCGATAACTTAAAACACGAGAGCGGATGAGCAGTGTTCAGCTCTGTGCAAACCTTACAATACTGCAGCCACCAAACTGAAAGGAAAAACAGAGGAAGACAGATACACACAAACAGAGGCTCGCCCGCATGAACACACACACACACACACACACACACACACACACACACACACACTCGCACACAAAATTCATTATTTACCCTCCTCCCTTCCTGCGATAAGTCAGCTATGTGTTTTCCAGGTAGAAGACAAGCACTGTTCTTCATGGGGAAGCTGAAAATTCAAGCACTGCTATGCTTTCAAAGCCCAAGGATACAAATTCACATTTACTTATTTATTTATTTTTCGTATTTTCGAGGTTAGGTCCAGGCATAGGGTTTTTTTGCAAGTGACAGCTAGAGTTAGTGTTAAAGTGAAGGTTTAGCTTTAAGTCTTTTTTAATACCTTTTCTCCGCAAAAATGATGATAAATCGGTTCGCACAGTGGAGAATCATCTTGGCCAGAGAGTAACAACCCTGATTCATGGCTAATAGCTAGCGGAGCTTGACGGGCCCCCGATATCCTCCTATGGGGTGCCTCACAGTGATGGATAGCCCCGCCCCCCTTTGAGCCATTTGTCGCTTTGATGAATGGGCACGGGGCGACTGGCAGCCTCAGCAGCGAATCGGAGTCCTGTCGCCAGGGGTGATAAACGGCCGCCGCGGCGATGCTCCTCTGCGGCGGGAGACCTTGGCCAACAACCTCCCCCGAGGAGCAGAAACTCTTAATCAGAAGTCTGTAAGCCAGAACCCCCGAGCTGATCCAAGAGCAGCCTCCATCTGTCAGGGGAGACGCCTCCCCCTGGTCAGGACAGGTTCACAACTGATCCGGTGGCAGGCAAGAAACAGAAAAGAGCTTGGAACAGGTAATACGGCTGTAAAATGTGTAACGGTGTAATGTGCATTAAACCCACTTTTAAAGGATGTGCCAATTTCAATATATCCTTGAGTGGCTTTTATGACATTTCGCATTTCATCCACCCATGAAGAAGTGGAAATTGGTTTTCATCAACAACTTTTGGACTTAAAGTTCGGGAAAAATCACCACTCCTTCATATTTACATGTTTTTAAATGTGGCTTGAGTCTTACCGAAACAGTCAGTACTGGGATTTTAACACGAGTCTTGATTCTGATAGCTGGGAGTTGGCCTATAGTGTGTATATCATTACCCTGATATTGCCGTCCAAACAATCTTATTAACCCAGAACATGTAGGACAGAGAGATCTACCCTTAACCCATCCACAGTGAGCGCCAGGAGCATTAATGCATTATCATTCATGTGACTGGGGAGAGCCACGAAGCTTAATTGCTGACTACAGAGGAATGGAGGAATGGAGGAATGGAGGAATAACAGCGTTCGGAAGCAGAATGAGCGCTAGTGGAAGCCTACAGAGAGCTGATACACTTGCAGAAGCTGAGACACCAATACAAATCTCTGAAACACAGAGCTCATTAAAAACTCAGCAAACTGACCGGCTTCTAACTTTTACCTAACAGCTATCAAAACAACTACAAGAGGAATGACAGCCGAGTGTCGAGCAAATTGTTCGAATTTAGAGGTGTGGTGAAACACTAATTGGGTCTGTGTGGCTGTCCTTCGGGAAAGCCTTGGTGTGTGTGTGTGTGTGTGTGTGTGTGTGTGTGTGTGGTGTGTGTGTGGTAAAAAGTGACACTGAAAGCGTACAGATGGCTTGGCCCATAGGAGGAAGGCTTGACAATCCTGAATATAACTCATACGCAGTGATCTCTCTCACATACACACACACACACACACACACACGCACCTGACACCAACCTATAGGGATAAGAGGAGGGAGAGGAGGAGGGAGAGAGGGAGAAAGTCAAAGTGCGGGCTCCCACAATGCATTGCCAGTCCTCGCGCTATCGACTGAGTTGGAATGAATCAGGCTGCGGCAGAAGTAGGAAGTAGATCATTTTTCTCCCTTTATCATCTGTGTGTCACTAACGCTGCTGGGGTAAAATAAAATAAAAAAAAAGATGGAGGGATGCGGAGAGAGAAGAGCGACGTCTCCACAAAGGAACAAAGTCAGTCAAGCTGACAGAGACTGAGAGATAGAGAGAGATAGAGTTAGAAAGACAGAGAAAGAGAGAGTGGAAAAGCACATCAACCATATTAATTCATAATAAATTCCAGCATGTTTGGCATGGACCCCTGTTCTTTTCCACATCATTTATTAAATTACTTTTTTTTTTTTAACCTTTTTTTCAATATCTCAATAATCAAACTGAAATACTATGTCTTCAAGGTTAAAATTCAATTGATAAAATATCTTTAGAGCAATATTATCTATGTTTTGTTGTATGTTCTTTATATTTGCAGTTGTTGTATGACTGCATTGGTAATGTAAGTGAAGCTCTTTGAATTGAACTGAACCGAATCAAGCTAGAAGATGAAGGGATGGAGGGAAAGATGTGGAAAGAGGGAGAAAGAGAGGGAGACAGGAAGAGACTCAGCAAGATGCAGAGGACACAAAAAGAGACAGAGATAGAATGAGATAGATAAAGAGACAGGGAGAGAAAGAAAGAGAGACAGGCAGAGGGAGAAGAAGAGAGAGAATGGGAGATGAGGTGTGAAAGCCCTTAAAGAATAGGGAGGAAGTGCCAATTCTCTCTCTCTCTCTCCCTCCCTCCCTCCCTCTCTCTCTCTCATGGTGTAATGACAGAGGAGGAGTCGTGACTGGTGTATAATTATTATTAAATCATCCCACATTCTTATTCCTAGTTTGTAGCTGGATCCATCCGGACAAAGAGGCAGAGATGTTTGACAAGTTAGAGTCAATTATAGCGAGAAACTGGGCGTGTGCGTGTGTGTGTGTGTGTGTGTGTGTGTGTCATGGAGAGAGAGAGAGAGAGAGAGAGCGAGCTGCCAAGGACAAGTTGTCATCATCAGCACAATGTGGGAGGCAGCTAGACCAACTCTAAACATTGATTGGATCCTAAGGGAGGGTCTCGGCTGCTTTCGTGTGTGTGTGTGAGTGTGTGTGTATGAGTGAAGGAGAAACAGACAGAATGAGAGGGGCAGAGGGAGAGAGAGAGAGAGAGAGAGAGAGAGAGAGAGAGAGAGGCTGTGTTTAAATCATCTATACACTGTACGGTAACCTCTCTGTTTGTGTATGTACTCTGCATTTACACCTATCAGCAGCATATGCATACAGAGCAGGATGTGATGTGATGGAGTGTGAATGAAGATGTGTTGGTATTGGCTCCAGTCCAGCTGGTACGTGTGTGTGTGTGTGTGTGTGTGTGTGTGTGTGTGTCCGTTTAGTGCCTTTTCCTATTCCTATCATCGTCTTCTATCTCCCATGGGGGGGATATCTTGGATGGTAAGAATGTGAGAAGCCCGTTGCTGTCAGCCTACACACACACACACACACACACACACACACACACACACACACACACACACACAAACTGAGCTGCTAAATAAAAATGCAGACATATGAGGCTCTGCACCACTGAGCTGGCACTATCATCCAAACACACAAACACACGCAAACCCACACATAACCCCCCCAAACACACACACACACACACACAGTTTGAGATGCGGTACCAGTCAGATAATTACATTGTGTTAAATCTTGATTCCTCCTGCTATTTAGTTTGATGCTCCCTCGTTTGTCTTTTATGAGATGACAGCTGTGTGTGTGCGACACACATAAACAACTGCAACAACAAAAGCCATCTAAAACCCCATGTAATGAAGCGGGACTTTTTGGAGTTGTTTTGTGTCACTCAACTATATATATAAGGCAGTTCAAGGAGATAGCACAGGCCAAAAAATAAAAATCACAAAAATTATGCCTTGAAGATATTTGCACTTAAAAGCAGCCCAAATAACTTTTCCACAGTCTTCCAGTAAACACTGTGACGGGTAATTTCACTCAACCTGCACTCGGAGGCGTGACACGTGGATTGACGTGGATCTCGAGGAGTTCAAGTCGAGAGTCACAGTTACTGCCTACGCCTCGCTCCATCGGCAGCGCTGCACGTCAAAGTGAGGAAATTATTACAATCATATCCCTTCTTTCATCGCTGCTTTCTTGGTTTATTACTGCAGCCTCCACAACAATGTCTCATCCGCTGCCAATGAGCATTTGGCTGGCATTGTCACCGCCACCATACATACTCCCACAATTCGAGTGGCTTTTTATCAGAGCCACGCGTTCTGAACTGAGCTTTGCTTTCTGTTTCATGTGGTCTGTAATGAAAGAGAATGGAATGCACTGTAATACACCCCATGATAATCCACCAGTGATGCAGGGCCTGCCAACAATTCTCATCAAGGTTTGCCATTAACATGTTATTGGGTCTGGTGTTTACAACAATCACACATATAATGGCTTGTATTGTAATTGAATTGATTACAGTGCACCGATTTGCGTGTGACCTGCCATGCAACTGCAGCCACTTACATCTGCAGGAGGTCAAACTGAATGAGTGAATGAATGAATGAATGAATGAGTTTGAATGCAGCCAATCAGGAAATGCACTCTCACACTGCCAAATCCTAATTGGAGCACTGGTCATTCTATCCTCCCCTGATTGGCTGACTTCCATCCAATCATTGCACACAATTATTACCCTTTGAAAAACCTATAACCAGATCGTGAAAGCTCAACTGCATGAACAGAAAATCAAAGGAAAAAGAATAAAAAAACAACTGGTGAAAGCTGCTACAAACTAAAACCCACTGAGAGGGAGGTTTTACCTTTAAAGAAAAGGAGTAGAGTTTTCAGTAGAGGACAAATCCCTCTATCAGGCTGCTGTCTCTCAGTTTAAGACAAAGGCCAAGGAACAAGTGTCCTCAGCTGCCCTCAGGCCTCAAAGTGTCTCTCTGCCAGCTTCCCTATTACCCACGCTCCCCGGAGCACGATGGGCTGACCAACAGGGAATACAATCGCCCTCCAATCACCTTCCAGAGCTAAAGCCGGCGAGGGGTCGAGAGACAAAGAGAGACACTGACAGAGAGAGAGAGAGAGAGAGAGAGAGAGAGAGAAGAAAGGAGGGAGAGAGGAGATGGGAGCAAGGATGCAGCGCCCTGGGGTGAGGTAAAGCTGCCCTCCTCAGGGGAGGTCACTCACATGCTCAAACACACACACACACACAAGCCAGAACACACATACGCACACATGCAGCAAATAAAGGCCGAGAAAATAGTCAGGTCTAAATGGAGAGGGGAATGAGGCATGGATAACTATCACTTTAGGAGCATCTGGCCGTCAATATGAGAGAGGGAGAGCGAGAGAGAGAGCGTGTGTTTGTGTGTGTGAAAGAAAGAAAGAGAGAGAGAGAGAGAGAGAGAGAGCATGGAAGTCGCTCATGAGCAACAACAATACTTCATCATCCACCAACCAAGGCATTCCAGAGATGGGGGGTGGTGGTGGTGTGTGTGTGTGTGTGTGTGTGTGTGTGTGCGCAGGTGTGGGCAGTGCAGAGAGGGGATACAATTTAAGGCAGAAGGAAGAGAGTCCTGATTTATTTGTCCAGCGCCACTGATTGCTGCGTTCAAGGGCATTGCTGGTAAAGGTGATGGATGGGGATTGTTTGCGCTTCGCTTCTCTCTCTCCTTTTTCTTCTTTCTCTTCACTCATCTGCTCTCTCTCTCTCCCTCTCTCTCTCCCTCCAAGACCAGACACTCTCCTGTAGACCGCCAACATAACTTTTCCCGTGGGCAAGTAAAAAGAGGGACTGGACAATAAAAATGCAATTTGTCTTGGAAGCGATTACTGATTTATTTTGCCTCACTACGGTCCGGCATGGCGGCTGTTTAGGCTTCTGCCTCAGCTGGGACATGATTGGGGGAAAAAAAAAAATAAATTCATTGGCTCTGGGAAAAATATTGTGCACCTCCCGAAAAATATTACATCTCCTCTCACCTCTTAAAAATGTATGAGAAAAGACTTGGAGGGAATTGAGAAACCTGTGGAAAGAAAACTATGGTTGATACTCCTGTGCATAAATATGTTTTTCCCATTCGGAAGCTGAGTAGCTGTGCCTGGTTCAGGGGTCATAGGAATTATTATTATCACAGAACAATGCTGACAGGTAGTGTGGAAGCAGGTTTTCTGACCAGAGAGTTGCTGGTTTGAATCCTGGAGCAGCTGGGAAAGTGAATGTAACACACTCTCTCCCCTCTATTTGAGCAATGCACCTAAAACCCTCAACTGCTTCGGTGGCCAGCAGTAGAAGACTGCTGTTGCACTGGGTAGCTGCCAGGTGTGAATATGTGTAATTGTGTGAATGAATGAATGAATGAATGAATGTGAAGTAGGTCACTGCCGGAAAAGAGCATGAATGCTCAGTCAATCTGCCCTGGAGAAATAAAAAGGGACAGAAAATCACAATGATATATTTAAAGAAAATCTTAGATGGGCGCCTTTTCAACTGCTTACAGATCACATTCTGCAGTGAATACGCAATAATAATCTGCAACTTTTTCATATAAATAAATATCCCGTTTGCTACACGCAGATTAATATCAAACAATAGTGATTCAACCTATAGCCGGTTTATGAAAGCTTTTACATTTGCTGTTCTAAATACCAGGTGTCTGCTAGGTCTTTTCCTGGGAAAAATTCTCTGGCACACATCCTCTGGCTTGTTTGGAATAAACAGAAGAACTGGGTCGTTAGCATGAGCAGCGACAGACACCATGGCTGAACAGACAAAGAAAAGAACGCCACCTACAGAAACTTAATCAACAGAAAATCCAGTGAACATTAGGTGAGGTGAACATTGGCATTGATTTTCGATGAGGTGAGATGCAGATGTGGCTCTCATTCTTTTGGCCTGGGATGTTTTGCTCTCATTGATTAGCCGCAGTCTACACTGAGTGACTCTATTAGTATGTCTGGCCAGCACCTGCATTAAGTTAAAAGTTGCAAGTTAGCAAAGTTTTGAAAGACAGCTGGCATTTTTTTGGCAATCAATCAGTTTAACAGCTCATCAGTTAATCAGCTAATGTGAATAACGGTAAATGCTTATCACCAAAGGTGTCATCAAAATGAAGAAAAACAATAATCTCACAGATTAATATCACTATAAAAAGCATTTTTCTGAAAACAGCCAAGTTACTCAACTAACTGCAGTGTGCATGCACATGGATGCATGTAACACACACATACACATGCTGTCATGTGTATGCAGGTGGGAACCACACACACACAAACTCTGTGCGTGTTTGTGTGTGCGTGTGCAAAAATGATGAATGATAAATCCTCCTGCCCAAGTGCATGTACCTCCTCCTGCAACACACAACTACACACGCACATAAACACACTAATTAACAATGTGTTGACTGCTAGCTCCCCCTCAGCCACACGAGGTCAGGTTAGGGTAAATAATCTAATAAACACATAATGCACACAAACATAATGGACTCAAACTAGACACCAGCGATCAACCAACTGCAGCAACGCAGCATTACAACAACCTGTTGCTAATGCACCAGCTATTGATTTTACCATGAAGTCACGCTATACTGTACCCAATATCAAAACTAACACAGTCAATAGTCACTATGGCCTCACACACATATGGGCAACAAACACGCAAACACGCGTGTGCAAGCGTACATGGACAGACACAGACACCAACACACACAGAACACACAGCAAACAGCATTAAAACAATAAACCAACTCTTAGAATGTGCCTTATGTAAACAGACAGCGTTCAATCGCTTGTATTGATGCACCAGGGTTTGCCAGTGTCCCATCGCACACTATCTGCTTCTGCACGCATATTCTCTGTCAATACAAACCTGCGTGCACACACACACACACACACATAACCACACACGCACACACACACACACACACACAGGCATGCACACAAACTCACAATAACACATACTCAATGTATTCATGCTTGTTATCTAACATTAACAGTATTTCTTGCTCTCAGTAGGTCTCATTTATCAAGCAATAAACAAACGTTTTTTTATGAAATTCTCTTTAATTAGGTGGAATTAAACCCTCTCTGCAGCGCACCAGACAGTATGGAGATTTTCATAAATATTTGGTATACGCACTTGTGATATATTTAATAAGATTGCCCCAGCATTGCAGCATCTGTCAGTATTCTACACAAAGAGAAATATTGATAAACTAGGAGCATCGATTCCATATGTGGACTGTACACTGTCTTCCTCTTCCTCTCTTTCACTCGTTTACTCTTTATCACCCTCTCTCTCTCTCTCTCTCTCTCTCTCTCTCTCTGTGTGCGTGTGTGTGTGTGTGTCTCTCTCTCGATAGCGACAAATTTCAGATGTTTACAGAGCTGCTGAACGGAGAGTTTAAATGGCAACATTTGAAGAATGTCAGCAATAGCCCAGCTCTAACCTCAATCGCTCTTGCTCTCTGTCTCACACACACACACACACACACACACACACACACGGAACAGAAAGAGAACAAGTCTGGAGCTGTGAGACAGTGTGTTTATTTGATGCCGCTGCTTTGCTAAAATTGGAGTGTCCCGCTTCACACAATTACATTACTACTGCCCTGGACTGGGTTTACATCAGCTGCTGGGGCGATGGGAGGTAACAGAGGAGAGGAGGGGAGAAGGAGAGGAGCAGAGAGGAGAGGAGAGGAGATATCAGGAGGAAAGGAGAAAAGAGAGGAGGAGAGGAGGAGAGGAGGAGAGGAGAAGACAGGATGACAGGAGTGGTGGGGAGCAGAGGAGAGGAGTAGAGGAGGGAGTTGGGTTCAGTGCACTTTTAGACCCGATGTTCCCAGATGCTTTGGTGCAGATGTGTTGTCTCTCTCCACAGACGACACATTGGACACGGGGCCAAACACATGGAAACACGGCTCTCCAAGGGACCACAGTTACCACACACACACACACACACACACACACAGACACATACACCGGAACTGCCACATTACAGTAACCACTAAAATTATTATGTGTCTTCTGTTACACAAGGCAAAGTTTTACAACCCACTTAGTGACGATAGAGCGAAGGAAATTTTTACAGCTGAAGTCAGGCTGTCAGTTCAGTTGGCTGCTGATTTCTCTCCAGTGGTTTATGGATTTTACATCAAAAATTATTACTGTAACTTTTCCCTATAAGAAGAAGAAGAAGAAGACACAGAAATCAACCATTGCTACCAGTTTTCCCAGTAAATTAATCAAAGAGCTCATTTGCTAAATGTCAGTTGAAGGAATACACCATGTTTTTGGGAGGTTGGTCCATTTGTCAGCTTAGCTGTGAACAAAGACACCAAAATCATCCATTAGTCTCCAGTAGATCATTCACGCCAGTGCTTCAGGCTAATACTTTAACATACACTATGTTGAGTGATAGTAGGCGACTGGCATTATCCAAAGTACAATGACAGACCTTTTCTGATGTAACCAGATTTGTTTTTGGAACTAAAAAGGGAAAGTCGTTCCTGGTAGTTTTTTTCTATTATATATTGGTAAATTTCAGAGCCTGGTCTCATGAAATTTCATGAAATGAGCACGATGTTATAAATTGCAAATAAATGATCTGTGCACAAAAAGTGAGAGAAACACATGTTCCCACCAGGAAAAGGATTACAAGGAGACACAACTAGAAACAGGTAAGTAGCCTGACATTGAACTAGGGTGGTGGAAAGTAAGGGTGTGTGGTGGATGGATATCTGCCTTCAACTAAACTTCTTATTTAACCATGACCTACACATTACTCAAACCTTAGCCAAAGTAGTTTAAGTTGCTTATCCTTAACCAAAGTTCCTAAACTTAATAGTTAGCTAACCTTTTCACATGACGAACAGGTGAACATGACTGTAAAATAACCCACATCTCAATATACTGGTAGCCAGACTTTTCATTCACTATTCATGCCTTTTGCGGCTGAAATCAGAAGAATATTTGAATTTTCCAAACAATTGTATTTCAATGTTGCATGCAGCAAAAAGTGGGGCTTGTACGATGCGCAATACCTATTTGAATGCACAAATGCCCTGATGTTTTTACCCCATGTAAACCTACACCATGGGGTGTAGGTTTGTGACTTACAATGGGTGCAACAGTAAAATGAGCTTCAGTTCCTAGAACACCAACATTACAAACAGCCAATAGTAAGGAGGTAGAGGGTCAGAGGTCATGTTCATATTTAATTTAAGTGCGAGGTAAAGCTATGAGCCAAGGATAAACGTATGTGCGTACACATATTTCTGTTACACAGCACATTTATTTTCCTGATTGCATACCCTGTCTCACACACACACACACACACACACACACACACACACTCACTCTTCTCCCACTCTCCCACTTGTCACATACAAAAGCCTCCTTTACACATTCACTTTTTTGATTGTGTAATCTCCACACACTCTCTCTCACACACACACACACACACACACACACACACACACACTCTCTCTCTCTCACACACACACACACAGCTCTCCCACTCACCTCCTGAGCCACGATGGAGGAGATGCGCACGGCCCGCCGGACCCTGGCGTTCCTGCCCCCCTCCTGGGGGAGGCTGTCTCGCCCGCTCAGCGACATCTCGCTCATCTGGTCGACCCAGGAGCCCCGGCCGGCAGGCGCGGGCGCGTCCCGCCGGCCGTCCGCCCCCGTCCCCCCCCAGCTGCCCCCCCGCACCCGCCCGCCCTCCGAGCTCCGCCGTCCTGCCACTCCGTCGGCCGTCCTCCCTCCTCTCTCCCCCGGGTGCTCCCCTCCTCCGCTCGCCCCCCAGGGACGGAAAGGGCGGCACCACGCTCGGCACCGTCGGCACCGTCACCGTGCCCCCGAGGCCTCTCCGTCTCCACCTCCTCCTCTTCCTCCTCCTCTTCCTCTTCCTCTTCCTCCTCCTCCTCCTCAGTCAGGATGTAACTGATCGCCCCCCAACGCTCCGGCAGCAGCAGAGAGTTTGGCTCCTGGGGTTCGTCCCTCTTTCTCCCCTCTGTCTCTGTTTTCCTCTGCTACACGGGCTTCAGTCTTTCTTTCTCTCCCTCTGTCTTTTTTGCTCTCTCTGTTGATCTGTCTCTCATTTTCTCTCCCTCTCTCCCTCTCTCCCTCTCACTCTCTCTCTCTCTGTCTCTGTGTGTCCCAGTGTGTCTCTTGGGGTTAGTAGAGAAACAGAGAGCTTGTATCAGATCCACAGCTGTAGCCGGTCTGACTGAGCGCTCAGCCAAACTGCTGCTGCTGCTGTTGAGACTTCCCTCCGCTCAGCTCTCTCTCTCTCTCTCCCTCTCTCCCTCCCTCTCTCTCTTTCTCTCTCTCTGCTTCTCTGTTGAACCTCTCTCTCTCATTATTGCTCTCGCTCTTCCCCTAAACAGGATCTCTCTCCTTCCCTCTATTTGCTGGATATCTCTCTCTTTCTCTATGCAGGATTTCCTTTTGCTCTTTCTCTACACTGGATATTACTCTCTCTCTTTTTCTTTCTCTCCCTCATCTGGATCTCTCTCTATTGCTCTGGTATCTCTTTCTCCCTCTCTTCTCCCCAGATCTCTCTCTCTCTATCTCTCTCTTTCTCTCCATATGTCTGCTGTCTCTCTATTCTGTGCCACCTCTGCTTTCTTCCCTCAAATACCTCTCATTTTCCCTCTCTCTCTCACACTTTGAATTTGTCTCTCTATCTCTCTCCACTTCCTGCTATCTCTCTCCCCCCCTCCTTCTCCCCTCTGATAATAAAAAGGTAGATCTGCAGGTTTTGCCTTTCTTATCTCCGCATCTTCTTTTATTACTGTCCCTTTAAAGTGCATATTGGAAAATCAACCACATCTATGGTCTTCCTCCTATCTCTTTCTCCCACTTGCCCCCTTCTTTTTCACTCTCGTTTTCTGTGTTTCTGTTTTTGTTTTATAGGGCAGCGGCTGTGCAACACATTTTCTGGATCGCACAGATGGTTGTTTTTCATACCTTGACCCATACTAACTTAAAGTAATAATCTGTGACATTTCCATATAAATAAATGTCAGTTTTGCCATTCTATCATTGATTGCTATAACAGTAGTGATTCAACCTATAGCCAGTTTATGAAAGCTTTTATAGTTGCTGCTCTAAACAGCCGGTGTCTGGTAGGTCTTTCCTGGGAAAAATCCTCTTACGCACAGGAAGTGATGCGTTTCCAGCAGCAGCAACAGTTTGTTTGGAATAAACAGAAGAAGAACTGGGTAGTTAGCATGAGCAGTGATAGCCACCATGGCTGAACAGACAGAGAAAAGAGCGCCACCTACAGAAACTCAAACTGCATCCTAGCATTGACCACTCAGCACCCCCCCCCCCCCCCCCCCCCCTTCATCTTCTCTCTACTTTGTAAATCTCAGTATGGGTCGGCACTAATTGCTATCCTTTCTAATGATCCCCCCCTCCCTTCCTTCCTCCCTGTCTCTGTCCACCCCTCCCTAACTCTAAACATCCCTCCCTTCCTCTCTCCCCCTCTCTCTCTCTCTCCATCCTCTCATCCCCTTCTGTTCGCTTCTCGTTACTGGATGTACAAGTTGATTAATTTTGTTTTCTTTTTTCCACAGGCCGAGGCTGAGATCATGCTCTCCCTCTCTCTGTTTTCTCTCTTAATTTTCCATTACAATTTCATTTACCTCACCGCCAAGGCTATCAAACACAAACTGTATCACCAAAGCAATTGACCAAATGTCAAATTTCTAAACAAGCAAATAACAGTTTTATAGTTTGTGTCTTTGAGCAAGACACTGAATCCCTACCAGCTCCAGTGGTGCTGCTCTGTAGCTGAACTTGACCTCTGACCTCCCTGGAGGGGAGCAAATGAAAAGAGAATTTCCCTACAGGGATTAATAAAGTATTATATAATTACTTCTTACATTATTAAATACCGCTTTCTCCTTTATGCACTGCGTAAGCTCCACGACCCCAGAGGGCCCTTGAAACTCATTCAAAGTGTTTAGACAGACTCTCAAAATAATGCAGGGAGGAAAAAAGGAATGCCTCGGGGGGAAATCAGACAGTTTCCTAAAAACATAAAACAGTCTCTATGGAGAGATATGGTTGTTGATCACTATCCTCACATCCTAGGCTGGAGACCGTCAACACAATCAGCAACACTGTAGGAGAAGCAATTGAGAGAGATCAAAAGCAATTGAACTGGTGATAGCTTGCTGGCGTCACATCGGCCAATTGTTGGCCTTTTTTTCTTCTTCTGTTGTGATGGACATTTAGCGGTAGCCATGCTTCATATTGATTTATTGTGAGCCTGTTTCTCTGATGGTAGGTTACGATTTGTCAAATGACGTTGGCTGCCGCTGTCCTAGTTTCTACGTGAGTGTTTGTGCATATTTGTATGTGTGGATGAGTGAGAGTGCATGTGTGTGTATGTATCTGAGTGCATGTGTGCTCTTGTTCCTGGTGCAGTGTGTGTGTGTATTATTGTGGACTGGTTCATATGTGAGTCACACTGCAAAACGTCATGCGCCCCATTTCTGAGGCTTTAACAATACTACACTCAAAGCTATATCGCTCTTCTTCTCTGAAGATCTGTGAAACACCAGAAATGAATGCAGAAGTGACAGATGCGTTCTTTTCTCGTGAACAGCAGCACATTAAGTTTTTCTGATGACGCAGCCAAAAAAATGTCCAATGGCCTGGAAATATTCCTTGATGAATTTGCACCGAGGAATGGTCTGCTTTATGGGTCTCATTACCAAACCAAAATTGTTTCAGGAGCAGAGCTGTCTGAGCAGAGTGTGTGGGTGTGAGAGTGAGTGTGTGTGTGTGTGTGTGTGCGTGTGTGTGTGTGTGTGTGTGTGTGTGTGTGTGCTTGTTCCATCATACTCTGACAGGCTCTGGTAATTATCTGTAGTGAGCAGCACGCGACACACCGCCGGCACTGCGCAATCAGGGACCACAGAGCTCCTACACACACACACACACACACACACACACACACACACACACACATACACACACACACATACACTCATACATGTGTACTACAGTCCTGTACTGCCAGTTGGAGATCTTCTCTGCAGTTGAACACAACAAGATTCACTCTAAAACCAATTAAGCTACAAAATCTCGACCCCACCACCTTTACAGAACTGGGTTGATCCAAGAAAGCCCAGAAGACATTTACAATGTGGGACTTCCACTTTGATTTTCAGGAGATGTTTGGGACGGCCCTAATGGAATCAACACACATACTGTATGTACACTTACTTTCTGTCTCATATATGTCTTATACACACACACACACACACACACACACACTTTTTCAATCACAACTAACAGCTAGTAACAACTACCCATGATGCACATATAATTAGGCAGTTGTTTGCAACACTGGTTGCCTGCTTCATATAGCCAAGGGGATAGTGTATTGTTTTCCTTCACTTTAACACATTTTTAACACTCTCTGTTCCCAACCAGTCCATTTTCCACCCCTCAATAGTTGAGGCTTTATGATATTGTTTGTTATAGTTATGTTGACACAATGGTTTATGCGGGTCGGTCATTTTCCTCTCCTGTGTGGTGCCAACATTTGCTACTGCTTCAGGCTGCATACTTCCTCTCCTGCAACACTGGAATTAATTAGGATATGCTTCTCATACACACAGCGAAACTTCATGACAACTTTACAACTGGTTCATGGAGTTCTTATCAACTAAATTAATTCATTTCAAACTCTGTTGTTTTTGTCCTCAAATTCTGTTGTTTTTGTCTCTCCTCGCCCCCTGCTGGTCCGTCCACACGGACAGCTCATCCTCCCTCCAAACTGAATCTATCTCTACGTCTCTTTCATCTGGACCGCATCATAAATAATAAGCACAGCAGCACGGCGGACCTATACGTCCAATGCAGGGTGGGCGGTGTGATGGATGAGGGCAGGGAACGAGGCTGACCTTTGATGCCTGCGTGTGTGTATGAAAGCTAATACTGAAATACAGCAAAATCATTGATCAAAGCAGAAAACACATTTTGAAAAACCAGTCTGACCTGATGTTTGACCCTGCTTTGCAAGGCGCTCGCTACTCCACTGGCGCTTTTTGTTTATGGAAACCAATTATTGCGTGCATTTATCATTGCTCATTTTAGACACTGAACTACAAGATTTGAAGCACCTCATCATTTTTTGAGTTTTCATCTAACATTCCTGCCTGTTAATTCTGTAAACACAGCCATATTTAGATGATAACATGAAGCTCGCTACTTGTGCCGGGGGTTCAAAACATCTCCAGCTCCAGACGTGACGGAAATATTTCAGACCACACATGACTGTGGTTCATCTTCAAAAGCTTCAGGCAGAGGCCAGAGCTGGTGTGGTTGACACACAGTCTAATATCAACCGTGTTTGTCTAATGCTTCTAATGCCTAAACAACAGCCGCTGACAGTGATGGAGACAAGGTGCAAAACATAAAAACGATAAATATCAGTGAACTGGCCGCCGAGGTTCTGAGGTGGGAGAAATTTCTAGAAATTAGGCTTATAAAAAGACTCTAACTCCCATAAAAGGAGATTAAACTGTCTGGTCAAGTGTCAAAGAAGTATAAAGCTTGCTTTCATTCATAGGAGCTTATGATTGTATAGCCAAGTTTAACATTTATAATAGTGGTGAGGAGAACAGAAAGTTGTAGATAGCATGTTTTAATTAAGTTTTAATTTAAGTTTTTCAATAAAGTACGACTGCATCAAGCCTGTAAGTGTGCAGAAACTTTTATTGAATCAACCAATTAGAAAGATCTCTCAAAAATATATGTAAAAAAATTATAATGTTGAGCTTTGTATATATATCAGGGTTAGAGATGAAAATTTAAAGTTCATAAAACGCCTGTGAAATTCAAATGAGAGGTCAAAAAAATGCCCCGGATAAATAGGAGCACCTTTTTTTTCATTTCACCCTGTTCACGTTTCATTCGTTGAGTTGTCATATATTCATGCCTGAATGCGACTAATGTCCCCAGTGAGCCACCGTAGGTGATTTGTGATTCATGGGAGCCTATGACGGGGAATGCTCTCCTTTGCATTCAGGGTGAGAAAAATGGAGCAGTTTTTGATAAGAAAACAACTAAGTACGCAGCCTGAAGCAGTAGCAAATGTTGGCACTGCGCAGGAGAGGAAAATGTTGACCTCATACAAACTACTGTGCCAACAAAACCAAAACAACCATCGTCATAAAGCCTCAACAATCGAGGGGTGGAAGATGGACTGGTTTGGAACAGAGTGTTAAAATGGCAGCATCATCTTCTGTATGTGTATGATATGAGGTATATTATGATTTATAATAGCACAAATTGAGTGTTTATTTGCCAACATGCAATGCAAATGTATTCTATTTCAAAGTACAATAAAATTGCCTCCAAAAATGCCCCTAAAAATCACATCAAGGGGACAAAAAATCTGAAAAAAGAAGTTAATTTCTTAACCTGGTATATATACTCATGGTATTTAGGCTGAATGGTAGAGTACACCCAAAATGGGCAGAAAAAGGGAACAGCATACTTAAGTATACCCTTGACTAGAAGAGGCAAAGAAGATGAACTGTATTGATCCTGGGAGGGAAATTGGGTCATTGCAGCAGCCGTGAACAGGACAGAAATAAAGCAAAATGAAATTTATACTAATAAAGATTTTATAGAGCATCTTCATGATTTTAATAAAGACGCTACACCACTGTGAATTGTCTTTGTAAACAACAGCACTCCATAGTTCCTCTGAGCATCCTGGGTGAACACATGGCTAGCTGCGGTTAAAATCACATGGAACCCGGCCCAGCGCCCCGGCTCCCTTCCTCTCCCTCTCCCCCATTCAGTCCTAATTGGCTCGCAGACATAATTTATCATTTCAATTATACACTTCTCCTCTCTCCTTCCCTCCTTCCTTCCCTCTCTTCCTTCCTCTGCATCCCGCCCGGGGCGGCAGCGCCTCTTTTGTTCTAATACAGGTTGCAGAGCAGAATGAATTCGTCTTTAATCACAGAGATTATGGAGGCTCCCTGCTCTTCATTTCCATTAGCGTGCCCACATGCCTCCCAGTCATCAGTCTTCAGCAGGGCGGAGAAGGAGAGCAGACTTATTAGTGTTATATCACAACGCTATCTTGATGGAATTAGAATAAAGTGCGCTAGCCGAAGTGACCGAATCAGAGCCAACCAGTAAGGGTTGAATCGACCTTGAGATGAGCCGGAGGACTGGGGAGAAAACGCCCTTTAAAGACTGAATACACAAGCTGCTCTATACTGTAGGAGGATAGATGATTGGAGGAAGAGGAAGATTTGTATTGGATATACAGTACATGATACCCTTCAAAGGCCAAACAGATAAGTTGTAGCCTTATGAGATGTATGGTGTGTGCCAAACATGACGCAGACACTGTCTGATTCACATACAATGAATTTTAGAGATGTCCTTTACTTAACATACAAATGAGGATTGCTACGTAATTTCCATAGCATGAGCTTCAGCCAATCACGTTTGAGCTAGGGTTGGGTCATTTGTCTATGTGTGGTTGATTTGATACATACTGTTTGGTCCCCAGCCCTTCAAATCAAATATATATGAAACTCAGTGTGTTCCATGATAATTCATGGAACACCTCAATCCCCTCACATTAAAAAAATGGTGAAATTACAAAAGCCTGAAATGGTAAGAGTCCTGACTGCAAAGTATCTGGAAGCAATTAGTTTTCAGGATATTAGCTTTATCAGAATAGCTAAATAGTTGGAGAATCAGACTTCCAAAGTCATACTAAATATGGACTTCTGAAAAGCTTCTTTATTATCAAGAAGGGAGTAGCTAGAAATAAACAAGTGCTTTCAAATCACATTAAGCAGAGCTGACACGCGGTTAGCCCAGAAGTTAAATGTGGATGTGTGGAATGTGTGGATGGAAGGTGGCTGGTTTGAATCCTCTGACTGGCTACATGGGGGAAGTGAGCAAGGCTGCGATCACACGTTTTCTTTAGTCCGAACCATAGTGTAAAAGTTTACTTTGTTTGCATTTTTGTATTTGGTTTGTTTAGTTTCACACCGCCAAATTACAAGCGAACCAGGGCTTGTAAACAAAAGTCACATGGACTCACAAGTAGCTCGTCAAAACAAATCTGATTCCAGTCCCTGTGACTTCAGTTAAGCATGATGGACTCGTCTGTCACAGTATACCTACCAGTTAAGAACACATGAAGAAATGGCTGAATATGAGTAACAGTCGGAACTACGGTTTATCCTTGGTTCATTTTGTTATGCTAGGCTTTCTAAGCATGAGGAACTGCTGGCAGATTTCAACACCTGTCTCTTTATGCCCATAAAACTGAATGAGTGTAACAAACAACACACTCATAAAACTGTATGTTATGGGGTTGTTTTCTGTAGTTGATACGATTACCTTCGATTACTGTGTTCTCGCCTGGCCAAACAAACCAGACTAAAGGATTAAACCTAGTAGAGTTTGAATAAACCTCTCCAAACACG
Source organism: Centroberyx affinis (assembly GCF_046629955.1). Classification (NCBI taxonomy): domain Eukaryota; kingdom Metazoa; phylum Chordata; class Actinopteri; order Beryciformes; family Berycidae; genus Centroberyx; species Centroberyx affinis. The sequence goes on from NW_027280092.1 coordinate 578,903, forward strand.
CTTGGTGTGAACGCACCCCTAGAATTGCTTTTAACTGCCTTCTTGGAGCCCTTGAGCCAAGCACGTAACGCTCAGCAGCTTCAGTGCTGTTCTTCAACAGTGGAACAGGAAAGCCTTCAACTCCATGAGTGTGAAGCAGGGTGTTGTTGAAAAGGAGAGTACAAGCTCAGCAAGTCTCCCCTGGGTAAGACAAAACATAAAAAGCTTTTTTCAATTCGGACTTTGCCGTTTACATTACCAGTCTTGTCATTTACATTGCCAGAAACGTGTGTTGCTTCTGCTTCCAGAAAATATGTGTGATATCTGTGTCTTCACAGCTGCAATGTAAAGTTTGTCTCTAATCTCCCATTCTCAGAATAATGCTGCCACCAACACCGACTCTGTGTATCCTGCCCAAGGCCAGGATGGGATGTTACAGTCTGCACAAAGAAGCAAAAATTTCTCTCTCTCTCTCTCTCTCTCTCTCTCTCTCTGGCAGTCGTCAGCAGCTGTTGCCACTACGCTCTCATACCCCCGCACAATGGACCAGGCAGCCATTTTTAATTAGCTCTGGGGGTTGATTTACACAAACACAATGGACACACCAGGCAGACTGCTTTGTTGGCTTGTCAATGGCCCCCTGTGTGGAGGTAGGGGTGGTGGGGGGGGGGGGGGGGGGGGGCATGACAAATGATGTGTGAATACTGCTACAATGACAGCCATCAGACAGGTGTGTGTGTGCGTGGAGATGTGTGTGTGTGTGTATCAGTCAGGTGACAAGCATGTATATGTGTGCAAGTCAGTGGGGAGGCCGTGTGTGTGTCATATCAGCATGTTGGTGTGTGTATTAGGGTAATCTGAGTACATGTGTCAAGGGACAAAAATGACAGGTGTGTGTGTGTGTGTGTGTGTGTGTGTGTGTGTGTGTGCGTTTTGTTGGACAGGTGGACCAACACCTGGTCCACACTACATCATGCTGTGTGACCCGCACCATGTTACTGCTATCACAGTGTAACTGAAACCAATGGGACAGCAGTGCTCTCTTGTAATATAAACACGTGTTATACTGTACAATCACACACTGTAATGAATAGGTTTAATGTATAAAATTATATTATTGATGAGTATCTGTCCTGTGAGCGACACACGAACACACACACACACAAGCGCACACACTTGAGTTGCAATCTGCCTAAAAGCGCTCGATGTGCATTGATTTGGGGGTTTACATTTGATTAAAATTTGGCTCCCAGAAATGAAATCCACCGTGTTCCTGCCTGCAGAACATCCAGTAAACTCGACTAATTATTCCACTGATTGGATTTTCAAAACGACTGTCTTGGAAGGACCTTCCGAGGTTACACCTAGTGAAGAGAGGACTCCCAGGCCTGTAAGGAAAATGACTTCATGTAGAATTTATTTCAGACTATCATCAGAATTTTATGGCACAATTTCCTTTATGGTGTCAGAAGGCACAACTTGTATCGATTAAATGGGAATCCTGTCCTCAGATAACTTCGGCCTTCCTTAAATTAAATTTCATCAGTGAGGAGGAGGACAGTCATTACTATGGATTGATTTCTTTTTTGGATAACTTTCTTTATTAGGTTTTCATATATCAGCGTCAGACATTAGTGAAGTTGGTTTTGACAAGACCATGTGCTCAGCATTGGAGTTGCTGCAAACAGGAGCAGCGAGACTAGAGAGACTGGAGGATCTCCAAAACCACTGTCAATGTGTCGGTCCTCTCTTGGAGTGATTTTGAGCAAGATCATGAACTCTTACCCCCCTGCACCTGGCTGCCCCTGAACTTTGACCTTTGTGTACATTCATTTCTCAGTGGGATATGCAAAGAAACTCCTAAATATGCTGCAGTTAATGGAGATTGAGCGCTCTAAAATAAGAGAAACCAGCAAAACTGAGCTTAGACTGAGGTGGTCAATACACATTGGAGTCATATAGACAAGAACCAATTTGTGATTACACTGTGTGTAGTAGGGCAGCAGAGTGCTGTCAGTTCTTACAAAAAAGGAAATGAAACACAAACCTATTCCTCAGAATAGTGTGCCTTATGTTTGCAGTTCAGTGAGTTGAGTGAATATGTAATAGATAAAATATCTGTCTGACACAAGTGACTCACAGCAGCGAAAGACTTTGTTTCTGTTGTTTTCTACAACAAAGCAGACTTATGTTGGTTTAAGAATATTCTTTTAGTTTGCCAAACACACACGCGCACACACACACACACACACACACAGACACACACACACACACACACACACACCAGCCCGCCGCCATGGCAGGTGAGAGAAAACGGAACAGCGCTCATATCCCCAACCCCACCCTCCTCTCTCTATGATCTCCGATAACAAATGACACCATTACTTCTCCTCTCCGAGGCTCATGTCGGTGTCCCATTTAGTGTTCGGGTACTGCTGAGGTAGGCGATTCCCCCCCCAACCCCCACCCCCTCCTCTCCCCCCCTGGCCGCGGAGCCAGGTAGGAGGCTGGAGCAGAGACCCCCATGCTCATGCATCTTCCAAGGCATCCTACAAATGTGATGTCCCCTGTTCCTGCCTCCTGTGTGCTTATGTGTGTGTGTGTGTGTGTACGCATGTGTGTCTGAGAGAGAGTGTGTGTATGTGATCATGTGTATGTGTGTGAGGCCCCCCCAACCGTGGGCCAGGTGCTCCTAATGCTCAATATGACGTATGGCGTCGTGACATCAGTGCTATATATATATCGCCATGTTGCATGTCCTTGCATGGGTGTAAGTGTGTGTGGTGTGTGTGTTCGACTAATGAGTGTGTATGTATTTATCTAGGGAAGGTTGAGCACACTTGTTCTTTTGCAGTAAAACCTTGCATCACGCTTGCAGGTACAGTCTTCTATTGGCTGCAGAACAGCTATGGAGCAATGAGGGAGTTACTGTAGGTGCCTTTCTAAAAGTGTATGTGTGTGCATGTGCCTGTGTGTGTGTGTGTGTGTGTGTGTGTGAGTGACTAATGACACACTGTCAGCAGCATACTGAGCTGACCCTATAGCTGGTCATTCTTAGATGACATAGCGAACAGTGTGAGCGTTCATATGTGGGCGTAAGTGTGTGTGTGTGTGTGTGTTTGTTGGACTAATGACACCGTGGTGAACAAACTAGGTTCAGAGGTGACACAGCCGAGCTTGGTACGAACATAGATCAGCCTCTTGGCAGTACATTAAAAGCGACGACCTGATACAGGCTTGACCCTCCACGCATAATCCCTTTTTCACTGACTTTGTATTCCGCCGTGTATCCGGTGCTCGCTCAGCCTTGGGAAACGTTCTGCCACCCGAAATTGTCCCCCATCACTCACTGGCGCCATCACTCCCGCAAAGATAAATAAATAGACAGATAAATAAATAAATAAATGAATCTTCTGTGCCTTTGATGGCTCAAATCGCTTTTTTTGAGGCAGCGACAGACGGGAGGGGACTTACCGAGGCAGAGGAGTGATACGCGACGCAAACGCAACACACCCCAAGGAGAGGCGAAGGACGACCCCAACTCTCCCTCCACCCTCCCTCCACCCTTGGTAATGACGTCCGCCGCGAAAGGAGGCAGCGGCGGGAAGGAAAGGGAGAAAGTGATAACGCACGGGTCCCCCCCCCCCGAGTGAAGGATAACCGCTATCTCTGGGGACGGGAGGGAGGGAGGGAAAGAAGGAGGAAGAGGGTGGGTGAAGGAGAAAGCTGCAGGGAGGTGAGGTGGAGGGCAGGGGTTGGCCGAGGGCGAGGGGCAGGACCGGAGCGCGCGGCTGGGGGAGAGGACAGGGAGACGGGGGAGGGTGACGCACGGGGAAAGCGCCGGGAGCGGGGTGGCACAGCATGAAATTACAATGTTAAAACCACGTTATTTTTGGTTGGTTTATTTGGACATGAAGCTACAGTGGGGGTCGGTGGAAGCCTTGAGTTTAGAGAAGCAGGCAGGTGTATGACTGGGTTGATTCTCCAGCTGGGAAAATAAATGGGTAACGCTCCCCCCTCCCTCAATAACTACTGTTGAGGTGCCCTTGAGCAAAGCACTTAACCCCCGACTGCTCCAGTTGGCCAACAGTACAAGACTGTGGGTGCACTGGGCAGCTCCCAGGAGTGAATGTGTGTAAGTATGAATGTGAAGCAGGACGCTGCTCAGTTGACTTTCCCTGAATACATGAAGGTTGAAAAAACACAAAAACAGTAAAATAATGAGTAAATGAGACATAGGAAGAGAAAACATGGTGAAAGAAAAAAAACACATTAAGTTAATTGATAATGTCAAATGTCCCACAAGCCCTATTGAAAATTGAATAGGTCAAATAGTCCACACAACATCAAAAGAGGTAGATTAAGAGACATAGAAATAGGAAATTAGCCTACCTACTGTGAAAATAGAACGGAAAACAGAAAGAGTGAAACAAAAGTGGGCCAGTGATGAAGCTATTTTTTTTTTTAGATGGATTCTGTAAGATTCTATAAGCAGGATCAGATTCAACACAGGAGAAAATGCTCTCCCTAATATTTTGGTTTTTTTTGTGGGTTGAGGGTTTGAATCTAACTCCTGCTGTATGTCGCTCTCCACTGAATGCATAAATGTGAAAAGCAACGAAACTAACCCTTTTTAATTAAGAAAAGGCAAGGAGTGGAAGGCAAAGGCTGTTGAGGTAGGCCTATGGGATTAAGGAGTGAGAAATGCTTGGGGCGTGAAGGTCTACACACACACACACACACACTACACCAACACAGCCTAGATCGTTTAATTAATCAGCATCTCTGCAGTGCGACAGGTCATTATGAGGCACCGTGAATTAGAGCAATATTCAGAGGACAGTGAGTGATACAGTATACCTTAGAAATAAAATAGGGGTCAGACAAGCCTGCCCCTCTACGCTTCCAGAAGTACAGTGTATTTCTATGCCCATAGCCTCTCTGGTCCTAATTAACATTAGCCACAAAGTTTTTACTGGGCAACAAAGTTATTGTCACCGCGGCAATTGTCATTGTTATACTCATTGTCACACACACTTGGGGTGGGAAACTCTCTACATACTCTGTGGGTTCAAAAAATTCTACCACCTGTCTTATGAAACCCTTTCAAAACTCCATTTGAGGTCAACCTGAAAACAAGGCTGTTTATTTTAGTCCTTGAAAAGTATCCCTAACCACTTTTCACTAGACAGTGACAATATGCAACTGTTTTCTGAGCCTTGTGTTTTCTATGTTTCACAATGTAACTCTTGAAGCTAATGTGGTGCGCACAGTGTAAATACTTCTTCAAGGTAACGGGGGCGGACAGGACCGAGCCCTGTAGTAATATAGAACATCTTTGGTGTGAAGGTTGAGAGACAAGGCAGTATGGAGCACGGGTTAGACAGGGGACAGGCCTGAGTGATGAATATGGGTAGGCTGGGAGCAGAGGGCGTGGGGCCAGGGTAATACTGCAGGGGGCCAGGGAATCAAGGACTGCAGCAGCATTAGGGGTGGGAGTTGTTTTAGCTTCACTCAAGCTAAAATGGGAGCGAGGTGCAAATGACCAAGGACTGAACCACATGTGCTGCGCCAGTAAGAACAGACACAGTGATGTACTGATGCTTTCTGAGTGTGTGTGGGTTTGGGGGTTTGGAGATAAAGGTCAAGTCCATCCAGACCCAGCCGCTTGTCAATGAAAGTAAGTTAGTTTAGCTTGTGAAATAATGTGTAGCACAAATCAGCTTGGCAGAGGCCAGCAGTGACCACAGTGACTTTTGCTTGACAATAAACAAATGTGACTAAATGCCATGAACTGGGCTCATTTGACTTTACATAAGACCCATTTTGCATCAGTGTAATCTATTCTTTGTAATTCTATGTAATATACTATTTCAAAGCTCTGAATGAAAAGATCAATAATCAATGAAAAACAGCAAAATAAAAGTACAACAAACAAAAAAAACTTCCCATAATGTGCCTGTTTTTCCATGTCGGGTCACAAATGTCTCAAGCTACAGTTTAAGAAACTGTGTTTAATGGGAGGAGGATGGGTGTGGAGGACCAGGCACCTGGTATTTTGGGAAATCATCAGTCCACTGGCACCTTCTAAGTAGGGAACGTCTCACACTTTTGACAAGAACATTGTTGAAAAACTGACACTTTACTACTTATCACACTAGGCGGTGGATGGATGTACAGTACGTGTGTGTGTGTGTGTGCATGTTTGTGTGAACTCATTTGTGTGTGCATGTGCTTGTATGCCTGAATGTGTGTGTGGGAGGCGAGTGGGGGGAGGGGGGGTGTTCAAGGCTCAAGCAAAGCCACTTTGCGTTCCTCATCTGTTGCCCAGCCTGTAAAGGTCAAGGCTGATTGTGTGTCAGAGGCTAAATAACAGAAGACCCTTCATAATAAATGCCGCCGCAGATGATATTTAGGAACAGAGTAGCGATGGGAGTAATGAACGAAGGACTGTGTGTGTGTGTGTGTGTGTGTGTGTGTGCATGTTGTCTGGGCAGATTCATCACATGTCACACACACAGTAAAGTACAGTCATCTAGGCAGCAAACTCTACCAACAACGCCGTTGCTAACCCTAACCTAACCCTTCTTTCATAATATCCTCTAACTGCATTACCTTTGTCCTGCATCTCAGGTTCATCTAACTCATTATTTCACCATCAACCTCTACAAATTATTGCTACTGGCTAACACACTAACAACTATTTATGCCACCTGACCTCCATGTTTCATTACAGCAGCATGACTCACCTTTCTCATTAGCACAGTGAGTCTGTGTGTGCGTGTAGGTAAGCTAGTCATTGGGCCATGAGGATTAATCACGTGTCACACACATGTGCAGGCGCACATACACACACACACACACACACACACACACACACACACACACACACACACACACACACAAACAGACACATGCATGGAGACCCTTTAATTAATGTTCACTTTCCTTATTCATCAAACAGTTTAAATTGGTTTGGAGGGTCGATCTTTGAGGATAAAGTTCAACAGCTGTGTGTGTGTGGTGTCTCTGTGCGTGTGTGTATCTGTGGACTGTGACTATAGTCTGTTATGGCGAACAAGAGACAAAGGCTTTGTGTGTTTGTATGTGTGCGTAAGTGCATTTGTTGTACATCTACTGTAGAAGCCCAGAGCTAAACTGACTGGCTACAGCTCTCACCCTCAGGGTGACAACAGATATGACACTACAACCAACTAATCTCAAAGAGATACATAACAGCAAAGCTTTCTTTTTACTGGGATCTTGCCGTGTATGCTTATACAGATATCTATCCTAAGTGAATCCAATTTAAATTTCAAGCTATAATGTACGAAAGGTGCTAACAGTGTCAACATTTGGCACTGATCAACTGCTGTAACTGATTTTGGCACTGCTGTAGATCAGCAGTTGAGACAATCCTTTAAAAAGTACCAGAATTTGTTTAGATTTTTGGAAGACTCTTTAGTCATTTTGTAAGAATAGCTGTTCACATTCACAAAGGAATATTTTTCCAATGGTGAATATCTCATTTTGGAACTAAACTCTGAATCTATATACTGATCAAGAATGTACTGACCATATCCTTCAACATACATGCAGCATTAACCACTCAAATACAAATATTCTATTAATCTATTTACCTTGTAACGGAAAGCTCTAAATGTTCTACCATACATGCACACACACACACACACACTTGCAAACACAGACAGATGGGATTTGACAGTTCACTTTGCGTGTCGCACCAGGTGGGGATGACCTTTTAAGACGGCTGGCAAAGAGAGGGAGAGAAGAAAGAAAGAGGAAGAGGAATAAAGAGAGAGAAAGAAAAAAGAGAGACTCCCATAGAGAACTGGTGAGACTGTGAGGGATTTGCTCTTTTAAACTGTGAAATGGTGGTCTTTTAGAAATACCACAGGACGCTACAGTGTCGCTCCTCACAGCCAATCTACTGGAACAGAGTACTTTCAGTCTCATTGCTCTGTTATTGTTTATGTTGTCTCTCTGCTCAGTTCATTTCACTGCAGTCTTTATTATAAATCAGGACACAAAACTAACTTACATGAACCGGCCACAGTGGCTGGTGGACAGGGCTGGGAGGAAATTTATTGAAAGTGACGCTATGAATCTGTCACTGATCTAATTTTCCACGTCCGTTGGTAAATCCATTCCTCCAGTACAGTCCAGTGTGTGTTCCTTTAATTTAAATCTGCTACAAGTAGAATGTGATATTTGATGACTTTGGCGACCCCTTGAGTCTCTTAGTGGCAGTGTTTTATATCACTGTCGCAAAGGCAAGTCGCCACTTATCCTCCTTCTGCAGACTGCAGAAAGAAGACATATAGACAACGTATACAGAAAAGGTGAAACTATCATAATGCAAACTGAATAACTTGTGTAAGGAGGCAAATTATTTTTCCCACGGCACACACAAGACGTGTTGATCAGGAGCCAAATTCAGGTCAGTAAATCGATCAAACGGTCCTCACCTCATATTGAGTGATGCTTGCTCATCCCGTATTAGTCGCATAGCTTTGCTAATCTATGCGTGACAACTTTTTTTTTCCGCAGGCAAATATTTTAGTTCCATCTAGATTCTAATTCTAGTTCTGCTATTGTAACTGCATAGTTTGAACTTAGCGTTACGTTAGCTTACCTCGTCAGAATGCATATTCACTGTTTTCAAAGGCTTTTATCTCTCTTATCCTTCTTCTGGCTCTTCAAAACAAATAGAGCGATGCCACGGAGGGGGAGGGGGGACGAGCAGAAACATCCTCTTTGCAACAGGAAGCAATGGGGTTTATTGGAAATGTGACAAACAAATAACGCTACACACAGCACCTTTAGGTAGTCCTTAGTATACTAAACACTGGTCAAATAAAGGCTGGCAAAACTGAGTGTCTTCTAATCAGAATTCACCAGCATTTTACTGGCAGCTAAGTGTTGAGTTGAAGCCCTGATCCCAGAAGGCACTGGATTTGAGGCGATTGATTTTCTGTTCTGCACCTTGTTTGGGATGTGGGTGTTTATACTTGTAATCTGTTGATACAAATTCATGATGAGAGAATGAAAAGTGCTAACACCAGCCAAACTCCAAACAGTCCGTTTGTGTGGAATGATCTTGAAGTATAATATTTCAGAAAGTGCTGATGATTACGACATTGTTCACTACATTGCTTGTCCTTTCTCCAGCGTGGCCCCTTGCCATGAGAGAGTCAAGGAGGGATTTGGCAGGCAGTCTCATGGGACACAATTACAGTATGCTAATAAAAAAACACAAACGCTGATCTGTAATTATATTTCTCTCTTGTCTAGTGTTGTCAACAATAACAATCTCATTGCTATGTACAGTGTGATAGTGGTAAGAGCCAAATGAATCAGGGGTCTCATTCTAATGTCCCCGCTGACTTAGCTGATAAAGAGGGGACAGAGAACACAGGCCATGCATGCTAAGTAGAGTCATGATTGAGGTATAGTGGCGAGATTCATTGATACGTAACTCTCCTTGGGGAATTGGCTGCACAGTGCATAACCCTCAAGTTTTACTTTCTGCTTTAGTGGATAATGATACAGCTTATATGAACAGAGAACAGGACAAAGTCAAACAGAAGGGACGATTTCAGCTGTTCACAGGATGCCAATGAAGTGGTGTAACTCACTTATCGGAGGGCATTATGAAATATTATGATAAGAGAGTTAATTAAAAAAGTCTTTTTGAATATAGCTTCAATAGACTGCATCCATTTTGAATTTATGTCACATCTGGGGTGGGAAACTCCCAGAATCCTACTGTTGTGTACAAAGATGCACATCATACAAATTAGACAAACATTTACCATTTCACATATTCCTCAGTGAAAAATATATTAGAATTAAATGGATCTCAAGAATACGGAGGGATAGGTTAACATTCTAAGTTAATACATTTGGCCCATGCACTATAACTGGAACCTAGCCTAGGTAGCTAGCTAATAAGCTAGCTAACTTCCCTGCTCAATATAAACAATCACGGTAGTTGTAGTTTAACAACAACTACAGTATGATGTAAAAAAACGTAAATTCAAAATGGCCCATTTTGCCTTTATAATGTTAATATAAAATTCTTTGGTAGGTAGGCTACATATGCAAAACAAGCTACAAAAAAATCTTGACAACTTCATGAAGAAGATCACACAAGTGGCCTACAGTACCCAAACTACTTTAAGCAATTCTACATGGGAAGCATTTGAGAACTTCTACCCAAAATGACCTTACAGCCAAGTATGTGCTTAGTGTAAGTTCTCCAGCTAAATATAGTAAGGATTAAACATGCCAAATCTTCTTTAAACTGTCCCGGTTGGTCATTAATACCGTGGAAGCCAAGAGGCCACGCAGCAAAACCTATGTTGGGAAGTATACAGTGAGCTCCATAAGTATTTGGGCAGCGATTTTTGTTACTACTGTCACTATTGCGGATTTGAAATAACTGTGAGGTTAAATTGCAGAATGTCAGCTTAAATTCAAGGGTATTTCCTCCGAATCAGTTGCAGTCATATCATTTAGCAACCTGTAGCCCTTTTCATTTCATTTGGAAAAAAAGGGGAATTCCCACAAAATATATGCAGATTTAATAAGACTAGTGCAGTGCCCGTTCAAAATAGGCGTAGGCTATCAGATGCTTGCTTTGAGCCCTGCTGCTGCACAGAGCGCTGTTCGCTTGTTTATTCAAAGTTTATTAATATTGAACGTGTCGCGTGTCCAGTCCGACACTGCACGGTGGGGTCCCCAGCAATACACCCGCCAAGTGTGAAGTAGATCGACAGAGATTCCTCACTTTATAGTATGATTAATCAATAAAGGATCATAGCTTTCACCTGGATTCACCTGGTCATTCCATTTCATGGCAAACAGCTGGTGTTCGTAATACTTTGCACACACTTTTTACTGTAAATATGAGATGAAATCAAACTACTGGGACATAAGGAAATGAAGCATATCGCGCATCTATTTAAAGACATGATGCCCCAGTTGTTCCCAATGGACATTGGAAGGTATTGGAATCAGGTAGACCACGACACCAGTCAGGACTGACAGCTCCAATAAGGCTGGGTTGAGACAGCTGTGACAAGAGCTCCCGATGGATTACACACACACACACACACACACACACACACACACACACACACACAAGCATGCACAGACTCTTGCTTATACAGTTATACACATGTGCACACACACACACACGGCAAGCGGTTCATCAATAATGCAGGGTTTCTTAGGTGTTGACTGAGCTGATGGGGGTCCAGAGGGCTAATAGAAGGACTGGACAGCCATTACACATGACCGAGGAGATATAACCTCCGGGTTAGACACATAACCACAGATACCTCAACTACAATGCGTTGTCATGATGTCACTCTCGCTCTCTTTCTTGGTTTGTGGCCCTATGCCTGTCTGTCACTCCGTGTCGCTCTCTCTGTTTCTGTTTCTGTCGCTGTTTCTGTTTACTTACTGTATATGTGTGTGTGTATGTGTTTTTGTGTGTGTGCATGCTCTGTAAATGTGTACCGGATTGTGACAGATTACTGATGGGGTCTAGGTACATACACACACACACACACACACACACACACTTATACTCAGTCTTGGGGAGCTCTGGGTATTTGCCGCAGGCTTTGTCGCAAAAAAAAAAAGAATCCACCATTAAGTCTGAACCATCGACAGCCTACCTGCAACAGAAACCTTGCTAAGGCGGGGAAAGAGCTTCAACTTCCAGGCTATGCCTTGGTGTCTCAAAAACAGAAAAAGCCTCTAGTAGCTGTTACTGCTCTCTGTTGCTGCCACCGCATCTTTATTGTTGTTGTTGTTAACAAAATTGTGAAAGCAAACCCAATCTTAGCCGCGGTCTCTCCGGCATGATGAGCAATAGCCTGCTAGAAGAAACTGGGAGAAGGCACATAAATTATGAAGCACAATTCTATTTGTAGCTAATCCAAAAACATCTTTTCACAGTCCAGCTGTGCCTCTTGGCACTGCTATCAACATTCAAAGATTCAGTCGTGATCTTTTCCCTCTCAGTCTGAGAGTTCCCTTTCAGGGGGCACAAAGAAAACTAGAAGGATTGACACTGTAAAAAATATGGTATCGAAGCTGCTGCTAAAAAGTAATAGTGAACAGATTGTATTTTACATGTATCCAATGTGGTATAACTTGTAAGTCACAAAATATAATGTGCGCGCATAGGACTGGTCTTGTGGGATTATTACTTGATCTTATTTGTTTTTTTATATCCTTGATACCTCAATACTTAAATTCTGAGTTTTCTCCTGTAAACTGCTCTGTGTCTGAGAAAAGTCAATAAATAGATTGTTTTGAAAAAAAAAAAAATGTGCGCGCATATGTCATGTGGGACAAAAATATACTGTAATGCTCAAATATTTTTTTGTGAAAGTAGCTTTAGCCTCGCTGCAACACTTTTTGAAGTGGAGGTGACTTAGCTGTCGTGGTAATCACAAAATCCTTTCAGTAAACAGCAGGGCGGCTTTGAGAAAAAGCTACAATGTCAATGTCCTGTGATTACCCTGGAGAAATGTCCCCGAGATGAACTGTACCCTTCAGTCCTCGTGGCTTCGTTCCATTCCAAAACTGAACTACTAGCTGAATTACCCTCCTTGTCTCCCTGGTTCTGTTCCATTCTAAAGCTGAACTGTCCCTCCTTGTCTCCCTGGTTCTGTTCCATTCTAAAGCTGAACTGTCCCTCCTTGTCTCCCTGGTTCTGTTCCATTCTAAAGCTGAACTGTCCCTCCTTGTCTCCCTGGCTTCGTTCCATTCCAATGCTGAACTATCTCTGCTTGTTCCCATGACTCTATCCCATTCCAAAGCCAACGTTTCCTCTCCTTGACTCAAACCCACAAATCCTTCCTAAAACCACAGGTTCCTCCTCCTCATTATAAACCTTGCTGGATAAAGATCAGACCTATGGAGGTAAAGAGGACACCAACACAACGGAGGAGAGAGAGAGGGAGGGAGACAGAAACAAAGAAATGGAGAGAAAGACAGACAGAAAGCGAGAGACAGGGTGACAGATAGACAGAGATTAAGGAAGAGAGAGAGCGAGATCAAGAAACAGAAAGAGAGAGAGACACAGTGAGAGTGATTGAAAAGAGACAGTGATGGAGAGACACCAAGAAACCAAGAGAGAGAGACACACAGCCTGAGAGAAAAGGAGACATAAATACCAAAAAAGAACGAGAGAGACAAAGAGAGCGAGAGAGATAAGTACCAAGACAGAGAAGAGACAGAGAGAAAGAGACCAAGAAACCGAGAGCAAGAGAGAAACAGAGAGCGAAAGAAACAGGCGGAGACAGAAAAAGAGAGGGACAAATCGAGCGAGAAAGAGGCCGAGGGAGGGGAGGAAAGTGAAGGAGAGGCCGCAGGGGAGAGAGGAGAGTCTCCCATGGTGTTTAACTTTGGGAAATGAGTCACTCGCAGCAGGTGCGTCGGTGAGACACGCTGGACCATTTCCCAGCTCCCATGAGGCTTTGCTGCGGCTCGTGACGCGACGGCCATGACATGACACGCTGTTATGGAGCTGACACGTTGCGTTAAGGCGCTGACCAAACCTCCGGCTTTAGTAGGACACGCAGCTTTTCGCTCACCGCACTGGCCAGGTGGTGCTACGATCTGACACACTCACACACACACACACACACACATAAACACACACACCTAAAAATGAGACAACGACTCCCCCCGCCGATACTCCTGCATGGTCTGGTCTGTTTCCCAGGTAGGGAAGGTGCATGGTAAGCAGTTTTCTGTACAGGAGAGGAGCATTCCTGGAATAGATACGATATAGGAGGTGATTTCTCACTATGTTATGTGACATTGGGAACCTGCAGGGGAGGCCTGGTTGTATGTGTGTGTGTGTGTTTGTGTGTGTTTGTGTGTGTGTGTGTGTGTGTGTGTAAGTGAGGGAGTTAGTGAGTCAGAAAGAAATGGGAAATGAAAATGAGTTACTGATTGTGTGCATGAGAACGAACGTATGTTTATGCACTTATAGTATGGGTGTGTGTGTATGTGTGTGTGTGCGTGTGTGTGTGTGCGCATGTGATTGAAAGTTTAATAACCTGTCAAGTTAAGTCAAGTTTATTTATATAGCTCTTCATCACAAAAGCATGTCTCAAAGGACTTTACAAAGGACAAGCCTACCTAGATCTACTAAATAACTACACAACAGTCAATCACAGAACAAAATGATGCAATACAGTATGCAATAAAATAACTTGGAGTAGTATGAAATAGAAATAGAAATAGAAATAAATAGAATAGTTGAGGTGTGTGTTTGAGAGATAGAGAGATGGAAAGAGAGGTTGACCTGATTGTGAGAGAATGAGAAATTATGCATGTTTATGTACGTGTGTGTGTGTGTGTGTGTGTGTGTGTGTGTGTCTGTGTGTGTGGTGTGATTTGTTAACATGGAGTTGAACCAGAAACCTTGAGTACATCAGCACCTGGTGCAAGCTGCACATACAGATGGTCGACACACCAGCCAATAGACAGCATGACAGCCACTGGGGAAACACAAACACACGCGCACACGCACACGCAGCACATAGACACACTCACATCCTGACAAAATGTGCACACATTTCCTCTGGAGTAGTTGTGTAGCAGTGTTGGTTTTCATGTTTGGTTCTGGTTTGTTGTAGTCCCACTGGGCTCTAGTGCAGGGTGCAGCACCAAAATAAATCTTATTTGGATTAAAATAACCATTTCTCAACATTAGGGTTGGACTCTTTTGTGCTTTTTAAAGTAAACTGAGCTGAATTGCAGTGTTGTTATGATGTTACGTGTAGCATTTTAACATGGATTTTGAGACACCTTGATAACCGTCAACAAGACCATTGCCAAGAAGATTGGCAGCATCTACACTGCAATTTATATTCTCTAAATAAGTATTCTCTCATCTTAAAGCTGATCTGCAGGAAATCTATAAAAACTACACTGTATTCAGAGTATTAACCTCCCAGCCTACAATCTTTATTTAGCCTGCTTTAAATAACAACAACTTGGGGAGGCTTTGGCAATTGAATTTCTCTGAATAATTTGGAAACCCATGTTTACCTGTCCCTTCCTTCCTTTCCCTTTTCCTACCTTCATATGAGTCACGAGTCACCAGACAGAGTTGAAAATTAAGACACAACTGCAAAACTGGCTGTGTGTGTGCCTGTGTGAGTGTCCGTACTGTGCATGTGTGTGTGTGACTGGATGTAGCTGTGTGTGTATATGTGGATGTGTGTGTCTGATTTCTCTAGGTGGATTCAAAGAAATGCTATTCGGGTGCTATTGTGTTGAAGTGTGTCTGGTTGTAGCACTGCGCTGCTGGTATTTACCATGATATTTCCGCAGGGCTCAAGGTCTGGGCCAGGGTCACGGATAATGACTGGGTTTAAATGGCAGCCTCCGTTTTCATTCCCTGGCGGCCGCCTAGGAGCCGACACCGGGCTAATCTCTGGAGAGATTCTGTAGTCTCAAGAGGACCTGGTGTACAGATAGTACTTTTAGGAATCACGCTGGTGTATGTGTGTGTATGTGTGTATGTGTGTGTGTGTGTGTGTGTGTGTGTGTGAGAGAGAGAGAGAGAGAGAGAGAGAGAGAGAGAGAGAGAGAGAGAGAGAAAGAGATGTGACAGATCGAGTCAGCTATTGATTTGCTGGTCACAGTGTTAGCTTTGACCTTATGGGTGATGTAGAAAGTTCACATGAGTGTGTGTGTGTGTGTGTGTGTGTGTGTGTGTAATTGTGTGTTCCTGATGTATTGTATTCCTCCCAATATATATATTACGATATACTTTGCTTACTATATACTTTTATTTACATAATTAAAAATCTAAAAAATAAAAATATAGAGTGCATATTTGTAAATGAAATAAATGCAGGAAACAGCATTAATGTAGATTGCTATTCAGTCATTGATGCTTGTGCTATATCACTTCTGATTGGTGGAGCTGACCACAGGCTTACTGTTACATCACTTCTGATTGGCTGAGCTGATTACAGGCTTACTGTTACATCACCTCTGATTGGTTGAGCTGACTACAGGCTTACTTTTACATCAACTCTGATTGGCTGAGATGACCACAGGCTTATTGTTACATTAACTCTGATAGGTGAAGCTGAGTATAGGCTTACTGTTACATCATTTCTGATTGACTGAGCTAAGTACAGGCTTACTGTTACATCACCTCTGATTGGCTGAGCTGATTACAGGCTTACTGTTACATCACTTCTGATTGGCTGAGCTGACAACAGGCTTACTGTTACATCACTTTTGATTGGTTGAGCTGATTACAGGCTTACTGTTACATCACCTCTGACTGGTTGAGCTGACTACAGGCTTACTGTTACATCACCTCTGTTACATAACCTCTGATTGGCTGAGCGGAGTACAGGCTTCTGATTGGCTGAGCTGACTACAGGCTTACTGTTTCATCACTTCTGATTGGCTGAGCTGACTACAGGCTTACTGTTACATCACTTTTGATTGGTTGAGCTGATTACAGGCTTACTGTTACATCACCTCTGATTGGTCGAGCTGACCACATGCTTATTGTTACATCACTTCTTTTACATCACTTCTGATTGGCTGAACTGACTACAAGCTTACTGTTACATCACTTCTGATTGGTGGAACTGACCACAGGCTTACTGTTACATCACCTCTGATTGGTTGAGCTGACCGCAGTGTTATTGTTACATCACTTCAGATTGGTGGAGTTGACTACAGGCTTACTGTGATGTCACTTCTGATTGGTTGAGCTGACTACAGGCTTACTGTTACATCACCTCTGATTGGTTGAGCTGACTACAGGCTTATTGTTTCATCACTTCAGATTGGTGGAGTTGACTACAGGCTTACTGTTACATCACTTCTGATTGGCTGAGCTGACCAGAGGCTCACAAAAAATAAAATGCTACACATGTAGATTGTCTATGGGAGAAATGCTGTTTCTATGGGAGAAATGTTGTTTCTATGGTAGAATGCATAGGTGTAATGTAAACTGGCTTCAGGCTGCACTGTAGTAATGAACAGCAGAGGCTGCAGCTATTTTGTTTTACATGTATGAGTGGTCTGAGTGCATGTGTGTATGTGTCAGTGACAGAGCACCTCTGTGTCCTCCTTGGTTCACTCCACTGCCTCCTGAGATGAGCCTGTCCCCTCTCCCCATCTTCCCCCTCAACGGGCTTTGATGGATTGGTCCGAGGTGGGTCCCTGACTGCAACACTAACCCAATCTGGAAGCAACCATCTCCCATGTGGGGTAACGAGGGAAATCGACTGTGTAAGGCACACAATTGGGTGCATCTCAAGCAGCTGAAATTGAAACTTGAGATACTTATTTTCACTGGATTTTTTCTATCTATCTGTCTATCTATCTATCCATGCTGCAATCCTTCCTTCTGTCTTTTCTCTTTCCCCGCTTCACTATTCTTTCTTTCTTTCTTTCTTTCTTTCTTTCTTTCTTTCTTTCTTTCTTTCTTCCTTCCACCCTCCTTCCTTCCTTCCTTCTGTCCTTCTTTTCTCTGTTTTCTCCTCCCTTGCCTCACCTCCCTCCCTTACTCCCTTCCTTCCTTTTCTTCCTTCTTTCCGTTTATCTTCCCTCCTCCCTTCCTTCCTTTCTCTTCCTGCTTCAACTTGCATTTCACTATCTCTTTTCCCAACCATGTTGTGCCTCAAAAAAACAACAGCAGAGACAGCCTCTCCCCCTAATGAGGAACATTGTGTACCTCCATAATGTGAATGCAGTGCAGCTGCCACCAACTCCAGACAAAACACACCATTATACCTGTGCTGGAGCGACAGTGTTCACAGTTTAACACTGACCCATTCATAATACAGCTCAGGTGAGAGGAAAACTGCTGGGGTTGTGTAATTTCCATAAAATACACCAATTCATCTGCCATAGAGCTGCACTGTAGAGCTGGAAATGTTATTCTTTCATTCCAGAAAACACACCCATCTAGCAACCATGGAACAACATTGTAATGGAACTATCTATGTATCTACTGTATCTATCTATTTATCGAGGTTGGATCAACTCTTTTTATCAAGGTTAGATTACTCTTTTAGTGAACAACTACCTAACTTTCTATCTAAACATCTTGTATTATCCAGATAATACACCCATCCATCTACCACAGAACGGCACTGTAATGCACCACTTCATTTGCAGTGGGTACATATAGACAGGACTCCATTTTAGGACGTGGGTCAAGGCTGAGCGTCTTCCGCGTCATAACCGACTGCGGTGTCCAGCTCTAAAAACCAACCAGGTCATAAATAAGCAGCGTAAATGACTGGCCAATCAATGGATGCTTATTGTCAGGACCTTGAGCCCTCTCTGATTCAATTACCTGGCTATGATGAGGAAGGGCAGCCAGGCAGGGAGGCAGGCGGGCCGAGCCCACAACACTGTGATTAATGGGGCCAGGGCCATGGAAATGGGTCATATGGAGACACAGAGGAGAGGAGAGAGGAGGAGAGGAGAGGAGAGGAGAGGAGAGAGTAGAAGAGCAGATGACAGGGCAAGAGAGAAGGGGAAAAGAGAAGAGGAAAGAGGGGAAAAGGGAAAGAGGAGAGGACAAAACAAGAGCGGGAGAAAGAGAAATGGAGAAAAGACAAGACAGGTGAGAAGAGAGGAGGAGAGAGGAGGGTAAGAGGAGTGAAGAGAGGAGGAACGGAGAGAAGAGAACAGAGGAAAAGAGAAAATAAGACAATCTTGTGTCTGAGAAGAGGAGGAGAGAGGGACAAGGGAGAGAGGAGGTGAAAATGAGGGAGGGAGAGAGGTGAAAGCGAGGGAGATTTGAGGAGAAAGGGGCAGAGATGAAGGGAGGGATAGACAGAGTGGGTGAAGGTATGGGAGCAGACTGTCTGGCCTTGTCCGCCCCTCTCATCCTTCATCTGTCGCTCTTTGACCTTTCACTTCTCTCTGCTCTCTCTCTCTCTCTTTATGCCTCTCTTTACCTTCACTCTCCTCCCTTTCCCCCTCTCCCTCTCCCTCTCTCTCTTTGCCAGTAAAACTCGCTTCTTCCTTCCTCACTAAAACCCCTTTTTGTTTTGTCTTTTTTGTAGTGAGTTTTTGCTGAGTGGTTGTATTGTTGCATGAATTGTGACTATAAAGTTTTTTTTTAGACTTCTTTTTCTTCCTCCCTTCTTCCTTCCTTTCTTCCCTCCATTCTTTGTTCCCTTCCTCCCATTTTTCTTTCTTTCTCTCTTCGCTTCCTTTCTTTTCTCATTTCTCACTTCGTTCCTTGTTTTCTTCCTTCTTTCCCTCCTTCCTTATTTTGATCATTCCTTCTTCTTCTTTCCTACCCTCCCTCCTTCCTGTCATCCTTCCTTCCTTCTTTCCTTCTGTCCTTTATTCCTTCCTCCCCTGCCTCACCTTGGTTACCTCCTCTCTCTCTCTGACTCTTTTAAAGTTCCACCATGTGAACAATGCCACCCTCCTTTCAAACTACGTCACTGATCACACTCCGTTTCTCAGTGTGTGTGTGTGTGTGTGTGTGTGTGTGTGTGTGTGCGTGATGAAAGGCATTCAGCCAGACTGTGAGGAGAAGCCTCCCCTGCCTGGGTGTAAATTAGAGCTGGACAGCTTCAGTTAGCCAGTCTCCACTCAGTAGGCACACACACACACACACACACACACACACACACACACACACACACACACACACTCACACTCACACACACACACACACACACGTGCACACACACTCACAAAGCAGGCTTGAATGAGCTTCTAGGTTTGGTCAAAAGATTCTGGTTGAAAGTGGACAAGTGTGAATAAAGATGACAAATGTGGCTTTCACATAAAAAACTAGTGTATTGGATGTTTTTCTTTTGTACTGATATGCAGCTTTACAGTATTTACATGAAAATAAATTTGCTCCTAGAAGATTGTAAGCCAATATTAGGTATATTTACATCACATCCACAATCTATCACTTATATTAACATTATTTTTTGTTTTCGTTTAATTTGTTAATTTTGTTTCAGCTTGCCATTCCAAGACTTTTGTGATGTATATTATGGAAAATATCAGTGTGACAGTCTGACACCAAAGTTACAAAAAAGTAGCCAGGTAGGACAAGAAAGTTAGAAGGTTTAATGTCTGTTGCCAGCTTTGGAAAATTCTACCTCACCTAAAATCAATCATGATTGTCCGAAACCTCCCACCGAGCATTGTGCTATTACAAAGATACATACACACACACACACAGACACACACACACACACCAAAATTCACTTCAAACGAACTAACGTTATATAGAGCGTTACAAATGGCCAAATCGATGCATCTCTAATGTTTGTTGGATGGGCTGGCTATCAGCACTTGGACAGAAATATAGATTAGTCTGATATAGATTAGCCACTTGAGAATGAACACATTTGTTCAAGAGGGACATTTTCAAAGTCACTTTCTGGGCTCTGTATGCTGCTGCATGAATGCAGAGATTCATGAATTAATTACCGTGCCTCATATGGACAATGCATCCTGTTTGATTATAACTGACAGATGACATTGTCAGCCATGTGCAGAGTGTATCACGACCCTGAGGCCAAGCCAAAACCATTCAAACATACAAAGTTGTCAAAGGAGAAAAGAAAATCAACAGGTTTTTTCACCTTTCAAGTTCTATTCCTGGGGAAAAAAAACAGCTTTTGGGAGATAAATGTTGCTCCAAAACACTGAAAACATGCTTTTCATTTGTGCGTCACTTGTCTCACATGGAAGAGACAATCAATTTCAGATACCAAGGCAGAGCAGCTAAATTACAGTCCTGCAGGTTGAGTGCATCACAAGCTTTCCGTCTCTACTCCATTCCAGGCCATTTACTCCAGCGCATGTGCATTTCCCACCAAAACATCCACGTTGTCATATTAAAAAGCTCCTTGACACATCCCCTGAAAAAACATGTGACTGTGCGGAGAAGGGCAAAGGGTGACAAAAGGAGACAAAATACTAGAAAAATAAGGAGAAGGGAACCACTTCTTGAAAATATCGTTTCCTTTTTGCCTCCTGGTTCCCCTCCTAATTTGCTGATAAATACTGTACACAGCAGATACAAATGAGCCCAAACTGAGAGGTATATCCATTACACAAGTCTCACTTTACTGCATGAACTACTGCTGTAATTTGGCCTCATGCCTGGAAGGAGAGGTTTGCAAAATTCAAGTTTTGCTCTTTTAACCGCTGTAAGATTCTACACAAATTGGTCTGGTAACTAGTTGGCTGAGAGACACAAGAGTTTTGCATTAAAATATACCGCTTTGATTCTACTGTATAATTGTAGAAACTGTAGAATTTTCTGCAACAGTGATGGTAGTAAGATATATGCAGGAAGAGGGAATTATATAATGACTACCACTGTATTATGCAAAATGTAAGTGGCGAGACCAAGAAAGGTAAGGAACCACTGAACCGCTACCACCTGCAGATTTCTTTGATATCACATCACATGCAACAGTCACACAAGGCTGGGCAAATTAGCTTTCTCCAGGTAGAGTGAATACTATTCTTCAATTTGGAGACTAAAATCCCCTCCTCATTTCTGTCCTGTTTAACGGACACAGCCGTGCTCTGGGACTGTGCCACAAATGCATCTCCCACCGAAACAACCGGCGTGTCACATAAGAGCTCAGCCCCCCTGGCGCGTTCTCAGCAAAAAACATGTGGCACTGCTAAAAATACCTGCTTTTGAATCATTCACGTCATACACTATTTAGAGAGCTCATGCATACTCACGGCCCTATGCAAATATGCATCATCAGACGTCGGCGATGAGGGGATTGCAATTAATGGAATAACTGGAGCAGCTTTTCCTATATGTGTTGCAGTGGCATGCTGGGAAAACGACCTCTGATGAAGGTCTCTGTTGTGCTTTTGACCTTTTCTTCTAACAAATCCTGGACAAATTTTAATGGAGAGTGTTGCAGCTGTTTTCCCTGAAGCATCTTTAAGGTTTTACAGTAAGGTGGTTTCCACTCAGTGACTGGTTGTGAGTGTGTGTGTGTGTGTGTGTGTGTGTGTGTGTGTGTGTGTGTGTGTGTGTGTGTGTGGTGTGTGTGTGATTTGAAACTGTAAAATTGAAAAGTACCTTACTGATTGTCATACATTTTGAAACACATCATAATAAAGAAATACTTTTGGTCCTTGTCAAAATCATCCCTCTACATTGACTCAAAATATTTCCTATGTGATTCCACTGAAGAAGACTATTACTCATAGTGAGATGAAAAACTAGATTAATAGAGCGATCAGGAAACAAGTTCCACATCCGTATGTCAAAAAATATCGGTCTTCACCCCATAAATTATGCAGAGCCATGGAAATGATTTTGCAGTGTGACCAGATTACAGTGCTGTCATGTGAAAACTTGAATATATTAAAGATGATATGTTTGCTGATAGTGTTTTTACCGCTCACTGCCTCAGCCCACCCAGGCAATGTTACTGTAGGAGAGATAGACAGCCAGCCAGAGAGGCACACAGTGTTCCCACACACACACACACATACACACACACAAACAATTACTCATAGATTATGCACTATACATCACTACTACTTCTTACAGAGAAGAGCATGTACATGGACACACACACACACACACACACACACACACACCCTACAGAACCAATGTACAGTAGTTCAGGATGTGACACATTCCTCCTGCCATCTCCTCTGAGATCTGCTTCTCCCATTTACTGTGAAGCAGCTCATTAAAGAAATATACAGAACCTACATTCCACTTAATGTAATGCAAGTCTGTAATGGCATAAAGAGTGTTCTGTCTTTACAGCACCCGGTATGAACGCCCTATATGCCTACAGCTCAGGATTCACACAGCCGCAGCAGTTGCTCATGTTGGTGCATAATATGAAATATAATTAACTTTAAACCATAAACCATCTAAAATAGCAATAAAATAACTTGTATTTGGCCTCCTGAAATATACTGGAGAGATATAAAAAGAGGTTTGAGTTAAAGCTGCAGTGCCTCAGCAGGGATAGAAGTGGATGGCCACAGAAAAACTAACCAAAAAATATCTATGTAATTAAGATTTTTTGCTATCCAATTCAAACTTTCTCAACCAAGGTGCTCAGTGGGAGACTCAGTGGAGAACTTGTGAGACTGTCATCCCAATTTTGTAACTTTTTTTGTCAGTGGAAAACTTGTTAGACTCTCACCCTAATTATTTAAACTTTTTTGTCTGCTGCTTAATTGGGGCTAAATCTTGTCAAAATCCCAAAGTGTGCGTCCACCCCAGTTTGGCTCTGTTTCTAATTTGGAACTGGACTGTTGTGTCTTCACATGTCAAACTCGACCACAGAGGCATTTACCAGCAGAGTCCCTGAATGACACACCAAGGCTTCACTGTCTGTCTGTTTGTACATCCTTACATTCAAGTTTTAAGAAAACAACAGAGCAAGAATGAACCATAATGAGCTGTTTGAATGGCAAGGCATTCTAAGGCATCAAGACACATAATGACTGCATGAGGAGTGCATTACAATCAGAATATTGTTGCTTTGGTGATTATCATGTTTTATCTTCAATTGAAGGATTACATGCTCCTCTATGGGTTGAGAAAATCCTACAACCCTTAGGTTTATAAAACCCTTTCAAAACCAATTGGATAAACCCAAAAATGCACGGTCTTCAAGCTAAAAACAAGGCTGTTTTCTTAGTTCCTGAGAAGCTGACATGTTGGAGATACAAGGTTTTCACCCGACAACAGCGATATGATATATATAATACATAACATGTATTATGTGCACACACTCTACAGATATTGTGTCCAAAACCCGTAGGGTTTGAATACTTACTGAGGTCATCAAACAGATAACAACAACAGCTGAGTCTTTTATAATAGATGTCATTTTCTGGTGTGATTATAATACAAGAGTAATGACTATACTCTTGTAATGCGCTTATAATGCACTTATGCCACCTAGCAATGAGCTCCAACAAAAGTGTCACTATGTTTGTAATCAGATTACAGTAATCCCTCTACATGTCATCTGTCCCTCCGCAAACCTGCTCAAAATAACTTGCAGAGGAATCCAGCTGTTGGACGACTTTGATAAATTATATGCAAAAAAAACTCCAAACACCAAATTCCACCTTCCCAGCCCTTTTCACTAGAAACTGCAGAAGGCTCCAGCGTCAAACAAACGCACACACTCAGCACACAGGCCTCTCTCACTGTCTTAACACCGAAACCACTATTCACCAACAGAAAACTCAAACTGATGCCAACTTCCAGCCTAAGCTTTAGGGAGAAGTAGAAGGTTCCTACCACTTTGTTGCTGGGCGCTGTGTGTGCCGTCCATGGCTCCATTGGATCCCACTGTGGAGCTGGATGAGCAGGGCTGCTTGTGTGGAGAGGCAGTGTTTCTGTGTGTGACTTTGAGTGGATGAGAGTGTCCGGGTGTCGTAAGGGAGTGTGTCCCAGTGTGTGTGCGTGTGTGGGCGCATATAGTACATGTTCACGTGTCTGTATGTACGCCATGTATAGAGTTGTGTGTGTGTTACAAGAATACTGTATGGATGTGTTATTGCATTATATAAGAATTAGTGTGTACAGAATGTATAACTCTCTATGGGTGAGTGTGTGGAGTGTGTGTGTGTGTGTGTTATAGAGGACATGGCCATAGCCACAGGAGATATGAGTGTTACTAAAGTGTGTGTGTGTGTGTGTGTGTGTGTGTGTGTGTGTCCGTCCCATGTGCATCAAGGCGTGATCCCATGCAGTTTCTCTCTCTCCACACTGTTCAGTGGTCTGATCAGCCTTCCATGCCTCTCCAAACACTGGATAGGACCTCCCCTCTTCTTCTCTGATACATCCTCTCCTCCCCTCCTCCCCTCTATCCCTCCATCTCTCTCCATCCTTCCTCTTTCATTAGAATGGGTTATGTCTCCATCACAGGTCAGCCGCGCTCGAATCCTCCTGTCTAGCATGGTGATATGAAAGGACACATGGCTGCGAGGCTGTAAGGAAAGTAGTTTTTTTCTGTTTTTCCTAAGTCAAAGAGGCAGAAAGTGCGAGTGCTCTTACCCCAAGAATAGACATTTACATTTAAAGAGAAGCCCAGTACATTCCAGCCATTTAGCTGGCGCTGTCACGTCCAAATCGACTTACACCCAGTGCACAAAGCAAAACAAGTCAACATTCATGAATCACTGTGATGGCAAGTGGCTTTGTCGTGAGGAAATGCAAGGGGCCAAAACAAAGATTTTTGGAGACGGAAAACGGAGCAGTGCCAGCAGTCGTTCTAAATGAGAGAGAAAAATCTGCATGTGTTCTAGTTGGGGGTGTCAGATGTTTTATGGAACAGTTAAATTATTCAGCCCTGTTTGCCTTTCAACAGCTTCTTCTCTGCTCCGCTGAGGGACTGGCGAGGCCCGTCATCAGGCTGCCTGATGTGGTGCTGCCATCTTTAGGCCTTGGCAGGTAATGCAGCTGCTCTTTTTAATAGTAAGGTGAGTTTGGCATTTTGAATGTGGGTTTCAGTCCTACCAAACACTACAGCAGCTGATTTCATTCATTAGTTCCTTCTCTCTAGTTGAAGGTGTGTTAGTCAGTGAAATCAGCTGCTGTAGTGTTTGGTTGGACTGAAACCCTGCAGACTCTTTGGGTATTTATGGGACTTCACAGCATCAGGCAAACAGTACATCATGCTCTTGTGATGTTACGGGTTCAGACATCTTTGTCTCTCTCTCCCATCTTTCCTAACACTCCTTAGTGTGTGTTTTCTACTGTAGCAAAAATGCAGCAAATATAATCTCAAATCTAGTCTAATGAAAGTATAGAGTAGCACTTCTGGCTTGTCGGGATCCGGCAAAAAGAGATTCTTTATGTCAATCTGGGATGACCTGTTTGTAAAAAGGTGAAGATGCATGTAGTGAAAATGCTGTTTGTGTGTTTCCATGCTTCCCTTAACCAACTATAAATAGCAGTCCATAGCATTTGGAGACACAGCTGGTGCCGTTTTCTCCATCTGCATGCACCATACCGTAACTGTGTAGCATGGGTTGATGCACACACACACACACACACACACACACAAACACACACATCGATGGAGGATTATGTTTTTTGACCTTGCCAGCTGCACCTCTCATAGAGCGGCTGCATTAGGTTTACATTGTGTTGCATCATCGACTTTGGATTATTGCTTTCTGCTGATGTTCCCATTCTCAGAAAGAGAGCTTGATGTCTCAGATACACACTATGAAAGAGGAGATTATTCATATTCCTCTTATTAACTCCATGTAGGCTACACTCCTAGGACAGAGAGCTTAATTTAATCTTTCTTGCTCTTTATTCATTCTACCATGCAGCCTGTGTTTCCAAAGACGAGCGTGACGCAAAGGAACAGACTGATAGCTTTCGATTATGGGTCTTTACTGGCCTCCATATTAAACCAGGCTTAATAATGACACCAGAAAAGCAAAAAACAGCAAAAAAAAAAAAAATACTACATATGAAGACTTTCACTCCGACATGAATCATCCAGCATATTTACCCCTGTCTCCGTCTCGTTTACATTTCTCCCAATCATTTTGCAATGCATGCTGTATGTAATTAGATTTTTTTTAAACATTTACTTCTACTTAACATAACTAATTTTAAAACAAACTTTACGGTGTTAAACCTAGCTTGACGTTAACTGCTGTCCCGGCTAACAAAGACGCCCTAAATAAAAAAAAGACATGGATGTGACAATGAAGTTTGTAAGGTGACATGTTGTTGAGAGATTATTTTCTCTGCGGAGGCTTCCGTTTCCTGCTGTGGGAGTCAGGTGATTGACAGGAAGCAGAGCGTGATGAAATGCAGCGCTGATATGAAAACACTCAACGTGGGCACAATGAAATAACAATAAAACAGAAACTCTGACCAGATTACGACCAAATGAAGGCTTCGTGTTTATACTGTGATGGATTATCTGGCTCTGTGGAAGTTGTTTTTCATACTGTACACGAATGAATGGAAGCAAATGGATTCTTCTGAAGGGAGGAGAACAAGACCTGATATCTCTCTTATCTACTACGCTGACACCACCGGGAATAATGTAAAGTCGTCTGTGACATTCAAATCTGGAAAGACAGTAACATCAGCTAACATTTTTTTCCCCAGTATATAAAATATACTAAAGGCCCTTGTCAGTTGACACTGTTTTAGTGATGCAAGATGTCATCCTTGTCATGACGGCTGTAGATTTTCTCGATACGACTCTTGCCCCTGCCTTTCATCACAGTCACATGAATCACAGAGGAGACAGAGACTTTAATGACCAACTGATTAATCAAGAGGGACCAGGCTGATGAGATGTCATATCGGTAATCAATCTGAGACATCATTGTTGAAGGTACAGAGGGGACACGCACACTACACACACACACACATACACAAGGGGTGAAAGTACTAAAACTTTTATCAGTAAAACTTTTACATGTAACACCAGGCCCAAGTCCATTAAAACATTTAGTATGCGTTTGTGAGCAGACACACACGCATGCTGACACACACACACACACACACACACACACACTCATATGCTCTTACTGTTTTTTGAATGTTTTTTTTGAATGTTTACATTTTGTATACTGCTTTGGCAATATCCTTTCTTAACAGTCATGCCAGTAAAGTAACTGAATAGACAGAGAGAAGGGTGAAGAAAAAAAGGGAAACGTAGAGAAGCAAAGTGCCCAAGAAAGCCATTCACCTCTCACACCAAATCTGAGAGAATAAGAGCCACACTTTCATCTACTTAAACAGACTTGAGCTCTCCTCTCTTCCTCTGCTCATCCAACAGAGGCTGTTCAAAGACCTGAACCTCTCAGCGAGCCCTGAAACAAGGGAGAACAATGCGCTGTGATGGAACATCCTAATTAACCAGCTCCTCTGGAAGACGTCTTCCTCTGTAAAGCTGATAAAAAAGGCCCAACATTCAGCTACGCCTGGTGCACAGAGACAAGAAAACTTTCCCCATAAAACCAACTTGTTTGTGCCATCATTGCCCTCATTAAGGCTTCTGTCTGACTCTGATGAGGGCCAAAAAGCAGTTTTATGATCCTCCTTTCCCTCCTTACCTCACCAAATGTAGCTGAATGTTTCCGCAGCTGAACAAGCACCTTGGTTAAATGGCAGAGTCAAGGCAGATTTTGTTTCTGCCTCCTTTCCAGAAGTCCCATATGGTCTCCTCTCCTGTGTCTCCTCAACTCAATTACCTTGACAAATGCTTTGTAAGCAGATGTGTTGAAATAGCACAGGTGGTGGAGTTTGAACACATCCAGATGTGCGTCATTTTTCAGCATGCAAGTATACAGTATGTGTGCTGCAGGGACAACCATGGGGACAATAGACCTCAGTCATCAAGCCATCTGGGAAACGAGTGCAGAATCTACCATGGAAATGATCGTTAGATACTTACCACATCTTTCTCACGCCACCAAAATGATTATTTACATATGACACCCAAAATAAAGGCTTGGCACATCATTAAGGTCCTCTAGTAGCACAAGATCTGCCATGGTTACCGGGCTTCACCATAGGCACTGGCCTATATACAGTAAAGCGTACAGTGTCAAATCATCCAATTATGCTCTGTGCCTCCATAAAGAGCCATTGCGTCTTCCAAGACTTTAAGTGGGGTATTTATTCATACTTCTGATGCAAAAAATCCATAATAAGCACAGAAAATGAGGAAATTCTTTACTATTCTGTAATTCCAATAGTTTTCCATGCGCAACACCAAAATATAGTTCTTTGATAGGAGTGTTTCTGAGCAGATGTGAGATTGATAAATACCTTTTGCGGTGAAGATCAGATTTGATCGCACAACAGCTTGATGAATGAGGGCCAATGCATTCTTACAACCCATCTCTGATTTAAGTGGCAGAATCATATTTTACCTGTTTCACTTTTGTTGGTGAAACATACGTGACATCCAGTGTTTGCATTTCTTCATATTCTACCGTATACAACTCTACATTTTAGGCATTAACTGACACTCTTACACAGATTGACTTACAATGAGTGCAACAGCAGGATAAGCTTCAATTCCTATTACCAGTACAAGCACCCAGCGGTTAGAAGCGCAAGGGTCAGAGCCATTGTGCACAAAATTCCTGAGACGATTATGTAAGAGAGAAGCTCTGGAAAAAGTAATAAAATAAGATCTACAGAGAGAGGTAGAAGGATTTTTTTTTTTTTTACAGCAATTAGAGAGAGGGATGTGATTCAGTAGGGAGAGGGTGATGTGAGCTGATGCTTGTTGAAAAGATGAATTTTCAGCCAGTGAGGGAAGATGGGAAGTGACTTTGCTGTAATAACTGGGAAGCGGGAGTGGGAGAACAGGGGCTTGTGAGAGGATGAGCAAATTAAGGGGCTACATTGCAACACGTCCCATACGCCCTCCCTCTGTTTCTCCCTAAGTCAATTACCCACGATTCCTACGCCGCCGTGCGAACCCTCAGCCATCGTCTCATCAGAGCGTCAATCAATCTCCTTCTCATTCAATTAAGCCGCCGCTACAAGCATTATCGCCTCGGGAACACAAGTCGGCTTACAGCGAACAAAGGTGCTAAGTGAATTACACTAAATGAGTTACATATCTGCCTGAGAGCACACGCACATACATGAATATCCATACACACACATGTAGACATGTATATACTGTATGTGCACACACACACATAAATGAAGTACCGCATCCCCTACTTAGAGTCTATGAGCTTCGACAGAATCGACCAATTCAACATATTATCTGTATTTACACTGTTTTTTTAATAGCAATATAAGGTAAACTTGCCCCATCTAGAGCCACCGTGTAGCACTCCACAGTCTGTGTTGCAGCAGCAGCGTATAGAAAAGACACTGAGTCACATGCACAAAGGTATGACCAAGAAGAAGCTGATCCATACACACACACACCCCACAAACACAGCCTTTCACCCCGTGACGTACCACACACACACACTTCAGACTTGACCTCCCACCCTACCTGCGTGACCTTCTCTGTGACGTTGTGCGTGCGGTCGATGAGCTTGCAGGGGGCGATGATGTCCATCTCCCCGGCGGGCAGCGCGATGAGCGGGTCGGGCTTGAAGTCCACAAAGTTGAGGGTGATCTGAGGGATCTTGGAGATGGTGCGGTAGCGCATGAGGTCCGAGTCCGACGTGGAGTTCAGTATGTTGGACTTGTTGTTCATCGCACCTGCAAATATACACACAAGGAAGACAGAGTTTGGTTCAGTTTGGGACCCGTGTACTTTGTTTACTTACCCTTCTGATTATGACTATCAAAAATAAAAAAGGTGTCATTGTCCTTCAAATTCCTCCCTCCCTCCTCTCCCTCTCTCTTCTCCCTTTCCCTCTCTCCTCTCCCTTTACTCCCTTCATCCTCTTTACCATCTCCTATCCCCCCTCCATCTTCGCTTTTCTTCTTCCTCTCTTCTTCTTCTTCTCTCTCCCTTTTTGCCACCTTTACTCCATTTCCCATAATTCACTACTCTCTCCTTCTTCCCTCCTCCCATCCCCTTTCTTCCCTCTCTCTCTCTCTCTCTCTCTCTCTCTGTCTCTCTCTCTCTCTCTCTCTCTCTCTTTCTCTCTCACCGGTGCTGCTGCTGGCCGGCCGGACGCTCCCTCTCCGGTTCTTCCGGTCCCAGTCGGGCCTCATGGCCTCGATCTCATCCACGGAGGAGGCGCGACGCATGCTGTGGAAGCTCTCCCGCGAGCGGCTGTGCGACAGGGAGCAGTTGGAGGCCGAGGCGTCCGGGTTAAGGCTGAGGCGGTGGGGCGCCACGCAGGGCGAGGACTGGGTGAGGGGACCCACCAGCGGGGCTGCGTGCGGAGGAGCCGGAGGAGGGGGGACGGGAGGCTCGGAGCTCAGTAAGGTGCGCTGGTCCTCCTGGCGGTCTTCCGGCCAACTCTGTAGAGCCAACCTAGGGAACAGAGGAATACGTAATGAGTGAACTTTATTTATGTCGCACATTTGGGCAGCAGAGTGGCCGGGTTTAAGCCCCGTGTCGGCAAGCATCCACCCTGCTGAAGTGTCCTTGAGCAAGACACTGAATCGCTACCAGCTCTGGAACTTGTAATGACTGGGAGCAAACGAGGCTGGTAGAGAAAAAGTGTGAAATCTTAAAATAGTGGATTGTAGCTTGTTAAAGGACAAGTACACTCATAACAAACATGGTTCTATGCAGTAACCAGAAAATGATTGTTCAGGGTTGTACCTTAGCTGAACAGTCTTTGGTGCTATAAAGGAAGGTTCTCTACAGCAGCATGCTCAAATGGTTCTACATAGAACCTTTTTAGTGCTGTAAAAAACACTTTAGAATCCATGAAATGCTCCAAATCAGCAGCATTAAAATAACTTCATGAATCATATTGGCTTTTTTAATTGAATTTGCGAGTTTTTTAATTTGAACAAATCAGAGGGTTCTTTAAGTCATCACAGCTCCGTATAGAAACACTACCTGAACCAAAGAACCCTTGAAGACTCCTCCTTTTTCTGTATTGTTTCATATCCATTCTGTTTTGAAGTGCTTTGAAGTGCAAGCCCAAATACATGTATTTTCTTTCTCTTGAAAGCCTCTGATGGCCCTTGTCAACAGTCATCGGCGGAGCCTACCTGCTTCCACAGACTTTCGTCGGGTGGTCTGTCGGTAAGGAGGGAAGGGGCAGGAACTCCCCCAGGGCCAGGGACTCGTGGCTGGGCTGGTCCGGGTGCAGCGGTAGGGCGGTGGGGATGCGGCCCGCCTCGGGGTCGTCCAGAGAAGCCTTGCTGTTGGACAGGGAGCGCAGCAGGGGAAGGCGCAGCTTGAAGCCTCGTGGACGACCTGGGATGAAAGATAGAAGAAAAGGCTCAATAATGTGACTAAGTCTTGTCCTTCGAGGTAAGAGAACTAACAGGTGGAATTCCTATGTCAACATTTGCAAGGAGGGAAAGAGACACCAGGCGAGTGAAAAGGAGAGAGAGAGAAATAAATAGAGATAGATTAGGAAAGAGGTAGTGAAGGTCAAGCGAGGAGAGAGGGAGATTTGAATTGAATCACGTTGAGCCGAATAGACCTGAAAGACTGATTGCTTCAAAAACAATCTACGGGAATCTGGGACAAATGGACTGTATAATTCACGTTGCCCTCAGGAAACTCCCACTCCAGCAATCAGTGTTAGTATCAAATTCTCTCATAATGTAAAATGACACTTTTAACTCCACCAATGAGGTCAAGTTTTCACTCCTCTGTTTGGTAGTTTGTCTGTCTGTCAGCAGGATGTCTCAAAAACTTCTGAACAGATTTCCATGAAATTTAGTGGACAGATAGACCTTGGGCCAAGGAACAATTTGGTGGTGATCCGGATCTGGGATTTTTACCATTAGATGATTGTACATTTTTTAGCAATAACTATGAAACTAACAATCGCGACCCTGAAGGATAAGCGGCTTGAAAATGGATGGATGGATATGAGTCTAACAGGGATAGAGACTTGATTTGAGACTTGACAAATGATAGGAATGATGTCTTTGGGTGTAACAAGTTGAAGAATTGTTGGAAACTAGAAATGCCTTCTCAAGACACAGTCCACTTCAGAGGCTGTTCCACTGCGTGGTCCCTGCTGAAAATCAAGTACAGGTTGGAGTTGATGGAAAAAAAGCATTTTGTCAAACCTGATCTAACACAAATACCCAGGTTTCAGAGGAATGATATAAAACAATTATGCAAAATATTAGGACCATCTGGTCTTTCCATAAAATAAAATGAACATGATCCAGGTGATTTAAGGTGACAGATGTGATCTCTCACTGATTTTTCTTATTAAATCCACTTCACTCACGGGGGGAGATGTAAATGAAGTGGGGGTGAGATTTTTACACATTGAGATAATCAAAACATGACTTGTGCAAAAGGGGTTGCGACTCGACAGGGCAAAGGTGTTCCTTATTTTTTGGTACACTCTGTGCATACTGTATACTCATAATAGCTTCCAGGCTGATGGCTGCTGCCTGGTAGACAGCTGTTGTATTCTCCTGCCCAGGATATATTTGTGCCGATGATGCTCTGAGCCTCTCATTTAACTATGCAAACGGCACTGATCTAATGCTTTGTTCCCACTGGCCTGGTTTTAGCCATGCTGCGCCAAAGCGTCTGCTCTGTCTTTACAAACTTTCTCAAACATTGCTGGATCACCATGCGGCCAGCTTGCCAGTCGTGGCAAACGGCTACAACGAAACGGGCCAAAGTCTTTTCAGTAATGAGATCGACACCAAGACGAGCTTAGTCAGTAGCTACCGGTGACGAGCCAGGTGGGCAGGCGGTGGTTGAGCTCCTGGTTGGGGTCTCGCAGTCTCTCGTCTGACATGACCTCGAAGTTGAGGATGAACATGATCACCACGCCATCTTCGTTCTTCACCGGCACCACGTCCACCAGACAGACGAAGCACTGACCTGGAGGGCAGAGAGAGGGAGAGAGAGAGAGAGAGAGAGAGAGGGAGAGAGAGGGGGGACAGTCAGACCGGCTGTATTTGGTAGAGGCTTTTATCCGAGGCGTCTTACAGTATCATGAGTGGATACATTTTTAGTATGGGTGGCCCCAGTGGGAACTGAACCTCTAACCGTGATGCTGTTAGCACCATGCTACAGGGCCTCAGGTCATTTGTCATGGTGTGTACATACAACACAAGAAGCTCTGTTCATTTATCATGTTATTAGGCCAGTTTGGGCTGTGTGATATTGAGGTGGGCCACTACAAAAAAAAGCTATGTATGGGGAATACTGAAAACATACACACACAGACATGGATGCACGCATGCACACACATACCAGCCAGTATCTCAAATCCTTAAGTTAACAACATTTAGAAATACAACATAACATTTTTTTTTTGCTGATTCTATGTATCTTACAGGCAGCAGCAGAACATTGAAGCAATTTGAATATGTCAGTTTGTTTGAGCTAGACTCTTTTAATTTGTATCACTATAAAGTCATCTGAGTGCATTATTTCTTTCATGACTGTCAGGTTAGGAAATCTATCTATGGTGGGTCTGTCTTGTTGTCAGCCCCGCCCCCATATACATAAATCTGTATGGGGAAACACTGCCACATGCGTTATGAGCATACACACTCACTGAGTAATCACACATACGCACACACTGCAACCATATATACTTATCACTAATCACAGGGACACACTTGCATGCACACACACTTTTTCATTCTCTCTCTGTATGAAAGGCGCATCCGTACTTAATCAGCTCACACACACGCGTGGACGGATACTCGCACTAATCTGCCACACGGGCGCTAAAACAGCTAAGTAAGCATGAAATTAGACTACACATGACCGTAAGTGGCTGCGAGATTTCCACGCTGCCTATAGGCCCGGAGTATAAGCTGCAGCTCTGGCTTCGTCACTGGGGATTTGAACCGTCAACCAAGATGGGAGTCGGCGTCAAACACAAGGACACACACAACTACCAATGGACACGCACACACACACACACACACACACACACCCATCAGCTCATCAGACAAGAGGAAGACAAGCTGCTGCACGCTTCAGTTGTCATCTGGTATTTATACAGCAACAACACACCAACACACTTTGGTGTTAGCTGAGTGTGTGTGTGTGTGTGTGTGTGTGTGTGTTCATTACTGAGCTAATTTGATTTTGTCCCACATTTGACCGATTTTTCAAATTAGACCCAAATGTTTTTTGGCACTGAACAGATTGAGAAAACTACACAGAACTGCATGATGACAGAATCAATACTACTACTGAGACCCAGTCTGAGAACATCTAAAAGTGGAAGAGGATTACCTTCGCTATAGTCTTAATATTCAACATGGATTATCTGGATGCATTTTAAATGAATCCAGGGAAGATTCACTGAGCTTACGGCCTTAGAGTTTATGACCCTACTCTCCCTACTCTCAACCGTTTTGAAAATTTAGTGTTTTATTGAAATCTGACATCCCCATCAAATGTTTTAGAATGCAGTGCCTTTATTCAGCAATGCCCGCTACCTCTACAATTAAAATAAAACTACAAACTCGGTCAAAACTGGTTGCAGTGTTGGTTTATAAAGAGTAAAAACACACCAAAAAAAATAAAAAAGAAAAGAAACTCAATCAATGGGAGTTGGAGGATACAGATGTAAAACTGCAACACATCTGTAGTGACTGGAGTTCAAAACATTCATCCAGGTCACTCCAGGAAAAATCATAACAGGATTTTGTTCTATTTGGAAAGTTTTTTTCTCCACAGGATGTTCAAATCAAGCTCCATGACACAAACCCAGAATTTAAAAAAGGATTGCAATTTCTCTCTCAAATATCAGACATGTATTCAAAATGACAGCAAGCACTCTGTCTCTGAAGAGGAAATCCCAAAGGCCCCTGATGCATCCGGCAGCAACATACAGTATCCTCACGTGTCACACATCATCGCATAAATCCACTTTAAGCTCTCTTTCTGGACCTTTCGGCTCCCTGTCCTACTTTACCTAATAACAATAACTTTACACAACAAAGATACAGTGAAATTCGCCGACTGTGCAATGTAAAAAATAATTCTAGAGCTTATTAAAAATTATTAAGGTCACAGTTTGGATTGGATTTTTGGGAATTCCATCGGATTTTGGGGAATTCCAGCATGCTATGTAATGTGTGGTCAGTAAACAGATTAGTTCTAGAAATCTTGTGCTAATATTTGTATGATAACTGATAACTTTCATGATAACTAAAGCTGATCCCTATAATTTAATTAAAATTAGTTATTATTTAGTGCTGGCATTACCTTTCTCAGCACACCTGTCTGTTGTCCCTCCCCTCTCTTACCTGGTCAGTGATGGTCAGTGACTGGCACTGGGGGTGGCAGGCAGAGCAGTGTGTATGGAGCAGTGTGGAGCGCTATCAGACGACCCGGTATGCTGTACACACCAATGTACAGTGTGCCTACTGCCTGCCTGCCTCACTCACCCACCCGCCTGTCATTCATCTCACATCATCACTGGAGAGTGGGCAGAAATCCGATTGGATAACAGCATAATCCCAAAGCAGGGGGGGGGGGAAATATATAAAACACAGGGAAAACTAAAGGATTACACCATCTGGCCATGTCTATCAGTCGCTGCGTGCCTGTGTGTGTGCACGCACGCAGAGGCGCACGTGTGTAGGTTAATGCCTTGTCTCATGTTCATTCATAGGCTCCGTCGTGTTCATTCATGCCTGCATCATCCACAGCTGTGACACAGTTGCAGCCATTTTCATCGCTGAAGATGTTTGGCTTTTTTGCAGCATCACACTCCTTCAGAAAGCTCTATAGACACCTGTCCAACCTGTGGCAACACACAGATCTTGCTTGCTATGATCTTGTCTTGGCCATGTCTGCACTTCAGCTTTCATAGTACAGATAACTGAAAATGACAGGAATGAAAACAAACAAAAAATATGGTCAGATGTGGAGAAATATCAGTCCAAATGTTGGCATTTATAGCTGAGATAATAAGTAGGTTGACTTTAATATCTCTATAATCACCAATGAGATCAGGAATGCAAAAGAGGTCTCACACTCATGTGTACTGTATAGTAAGATTATATTCAAGAAAAATTGGTGACCACTTGTTCCTTGAAAACATATCTGAGTGAAAAAAAAAATGCAGATCTTGATAATACCTGTAGGAGATGCTAATAACATGCCTCAAATTACTATCTGGCAATTACAATAAGTATTTTAGTGGATTCCCGTACTGATTCTAATTTTAACCACATAATGAGTAATCTGTGACAGATTAGGCTACATTTCCAAAATAATCCTTACAGTACGCAGGGTATTATTTATTTTTACCAGGACAGACACAATCACAATCTACCCATTGTGTTGTATCATACTGTAGTATTTACCACTATTTCTGTTATTGTAGCTGGTTTGCGTGTATACATGGGGGTTAGGAGACCTTGCTCAGCGGCACTTTGGCATTATTCGAAACTATCAGTCCCAGAGACTGAACCATCAACCCTTTAAATACTAGGCAGCCTCCCTGACCGAAGTATAAAAGCGGAGAGCTGTGAGTGTTTCTTTTGAGGCACAGGACAGCGTGATGTGTGTTTTGTGGACGACAGATGTGAACCATAATCCTGGCGCTGGAGGCACCTCTGACACACACACATGTGCACGTAAACACACACGCACGCACACAAACGTGCCCGCATGTGCACACATACACAAACATGAGCACACACAAAAAGATGCAAACATACACGTGTACTTATGCACGCACACACACACACACACACGTAGGATTAAATGTCAACAAAAGAGGATTTAACTTCAATTCATTATGTTTTTCTTTTTTTTTTTACGCATCCCACTTAAAATGACTAATACACTATAAGACACAGTCAGTATTGTCAATTCTTCTTATAAATCTGGAATGTGGACAATCTTATGTGCTTGCTTTTGTGTATGTTTGTGTGTGTGTACATGCAAGTGTGCTGATTAGACGCATATAATATGCAGCACAATCATATGCACATGATGCATGCTTGTACTGTACAGTATATATACAAGTGTATGTTTGCGGATGCATGCACGCATGAGTGTATATGTGTGTGTTTCTGAGTGTCTGTGTGTGTGTCCTGGATTTGGCAGAGTGGAAAAATGAAGGATTAAGCCTACATATTTTTGGTACATCCAGACCTATTTGTTGTGACCTACTATACCCTCTCTGCCTACTGTAAAAGATTTCCTTAGAGAGGAACAGGGCAAACGCCATTTCATCTAAATGTCCTGGCTGGACGGATTCCAATTCAACCTGTACCATCTGATAATCTGATTCTGACTGACTTTCAGCGCTCTGGCAGATTAACACAATGCTCCACAAAATGCTGCCAAAAAAAGCTCAGAGCGCAAAGTGCTCATGAAGGACCAGCAGGATCAGGCGTCTCAAGTTGAGTCAGTCTGTGTGTTTTCTTCAAGTCAACAGAGTTTCAGTGCGCAAAACTCTTGGTCCACAAAGCCAAACTGACTTGCCAAACTTCAAAGGACTACACTGACTTTTGGGGAGTTTGTCCCATTGGTCTCCTACCCAATATGACGAGAGGATTGGCACCAAAATTTTCTCTGTGTCTCTGGTAGATAGCTCTGTCCCCTGCGCAAGCTAACGCTTTAGCATACAGTAGCCTATGTTAAGTATCCGTAGGCAATTAGCATTATCCTAAAAGTGAGAACTTGTAGCAGGTTCAAGGATGGTTAGCTTGTTTAGGTGATTGGTAAAACAGATATAAAATTCAACAAAAAGAACTTTCACTAGCAGAAGATCTCTCTTCCTGTGAGACTTCAAGCGTAACTTAGTTTACACTGGAACTAAGCAAAGTTAGCAAGACAGCTTGTCAGGAGGGGGCAGAGGCTGGGACCAAGATGCAGACAGTCGAGGCACAGAGCTTTTCTGAAGCTAGAAGCTTTAATAAAGAACTAAGGCAGAGTACAAATCAGGAAATCACGCAAAAAACGCAACAGGCTGGCAACAAGGCAAGAAGATATCCACATGAAACTGGTGACGAGGCAGGTAACACGGGAACACAACAAGGACAGGTAAAACAGGGAAACACAACAGGAACACAGCAGGTAACTGAACAGACGAACTGACAAAGACTGCAAGGAACCAAGACAAGATATTCACACAGACCGATTACACAAATGAGGGACAGCTGGCTGGCAGGGGAAAGTCCGGGAGGTGATTGGGTCATGACAGGCAGGAGAAAGCAGAACAAGGACACAATGCAGATGACAGACAGGTGTGATGGAAGCAGGGGGGGGGGGGGGGGGGGGGGGGGGGGTGATGAGGGGAAGTCCGAGGACATCTGGAGGCTGGCAGGAGGATGGCAGGACTGGGGAGTGAAGGGAGAGATAGACCAGGACCAGGGGCAGAACATGCAGACAGGGGCAGATCATGACACAGCTATAGTTTTTCCTCTGTTGATTCATATTGTTTTATACATGTGTTGTTTTTCCCAACTAAAGAGCACTTTCATTTGTGAGTAGCTACCCACTGGAGCACTTTTTTGGTTACTATTATTGCACTATTTTTACTTTCAATTTCTTGTGTGTGTGTCTCTTTCTATTGTTTGCTATTCTGACAAAGCAGAAATGTAGAGTAGTTCATATTTCCAATGGTCGAACATTTTTTTATGCGCTGTTTTATATGGCATGGTGAAGATGAAGACAACCCTGGTTATCCTCTTGACCTCCCTGAAAGAGATTAAGATCAAATTTCAATCCCACGCCAAGGGAGAACCAAACAGCTATGGCCTTGTAACCTGGGTTCAGACAATCCTCAAAGAAATCCTAAACATGTTGATTAAAAGAATGAAGACTGGATTATATGACAACTAACCCCTGGATGGTATAGCCAACCTGGGTCAGATTCCTGCGCTATTTGAAACTGTTCAATTACTTTTGGATGGAATGAATGGATTCAGTTACTTTTCAGGGATTTACTGATGATGTCCACACACTGGAAATGACTGAATAGCAAGAAAGACAAGGACATCAAGGAAGGAAGGAAGGAAGGAAGGAAGGAAGGAAGGAAGGAAGGAAGGAAGGGAGGAAGGAAATAAAAGATGAAGAAAACATGGAAGGGAGGAGGGAAGGAAGAAAGCAGGGAAGGAAGGGAGAAAGACAGACAGAAAAACTAAAAAACAAACAGAATGAGAGAAAGAAGGAATGGGGGAAGGACTGAATGAAGGAAGGACAGAAAGAAAGGACGAGGGTAGTAAGGAGGGTAGTGAGGGGGGAGATGATACAAGAAAAGAAGGAGGGAAGGATGGGAGAAAGACAAGGACAGAATGACTGGAAAAAAGAAAGAGAATATGAATGGAAGGATGAAGGAGGGAAAGAGGGAAAGAAGACAAACAGAAAAAAGAAAGAAAGAAAGAAAAAAGAAACAGAAAGAAACAGAAAGAAAGAAAGAAACAAACAAAGAAAGGATGAGGGGAAAACAACAGGTGACAAAGAGAAGGACAAAGAAAGAAAAAATAACACAGATAAACAAAGAGAAGAAGAAGAAGAAAAGAAAAAACTTTAGGAGGAGCGCTTGATTTCATCTTCTTATATGGAAAGTGCCTCTGAAACAGCATGCAGACCATCATGGGACACTGGAACTCTCCATTGACACCCAGACTTATAAAATTCTTCAAGGTGGGCTGGCAGCTCCTTCAGGCAGCGTGACCCACCCACCTGTTCACTGGTGGGGGAAACTCTGATGTGAACCCACACTGGACTGGATAGCACATTATTGCCCGGTGGTGTGGAGGGAGAAGGTGGGGCGGATTAGCTGTTCAGGAACATCTTCCCACAGCTTATCCGGGGATGAGAGAGGATTTGACAACAGTAAACATGGATTTGGCCGGCCCCAGGTAACCCCATGTCAAACCCTGTACCGCTCTGAAGCGAAACCATTGATTTTCTCCCATGGAGGTTTCCACATTTTCGCCTTTTTTTTTACCTTTTGAGCCTGAAAAAATAAAACAGGTGGACAGACATCTCTCCATCCTCTCCAATAAAGAAAAGGCGCCTATCTCTCTTCCCTCTCAGCCTCTGAGCTTCCTGCAATGTGCTGGATTAGAAGTTTGGTTTATAATCTCAGCTGTGGAACAAGTGGATTAAAGGAAAACAGATTAGTTCTCGATCGACCGGCTCCTGACTTCTCAACCGGGGAGGAGGGGTCAGAGGATCAGAGAGAGAGAGAAATAAAATAGAAGTCAAATAAAACAAGCAGAAATGTGTTTTTTTAACCTACTTTCCAGTACTTCAGGTACTATTGTAAAAGTGTAAAGGTGATGCATAGTTGTTCTCACATGATTGTATTTCTACAGTACAAACATACAACCAGTGCACATATAGGACTATAGTACTATATTGCAGAGCACATAATGCAAGTGCATAATTTGTTTAATCATTTGATTAGAATCTTATGTTTACTTTTTTCTAGTTTACTTTTATTGTTATTACCAAGATGTTTCTCTGTCTTTTTCCTTTATTTAGTTATTGTTTCCCCCTCTATATGCTTTGAGAGAAAAAGAGAGAGAGAAGCAGACAAAAGTGTGGATGGGTTTTCAAGTGTGTGTGTGTATGTGTGAGAGAGAAAGGGAATGACAATGAGAGAGTGCAAGGTGTCTGTACGTGTGCATGTGTGTGTAATGCATGCTCGTGTGTGATGTTTCACTATATGACTTGGCTTAGAAAAATCAATGGTACCTTAGGCACAGTAATGCTGCATTCAGGTCACATGGGGAAAAAATGTCTCAACTCATCAGAACACCATGATTGAGGTTTTCTATAGACTTTGTTTTCATATTCGGCACACATGCACTTAGTGAGTGATGAATGAAAAATCAAGCAGGTGACTTGTGTCCTGCCATGGGATTTTAAGAGTTGTGAGTCACAAAATGACTTATATGATGAAAATCAACCATTTTGTTTGTTTTATTTGAAATGAATGTATCCTTCCCTACGCTTGACGTCAGAATTCAGGAAGTTGGGGTCCTTTGTCAAACAATGTTCCTAAACAGTATTTACTGAAAGCTGACAGGAACAGTATTTTCAACCAGGAAGCTAATTTCTACCGTCTTTACCATGTGTTATGAATGCAGCATAAGCACCACATGGGGATTTCCCTGTCAAATCTATAACCCATCCACACCTCCTAGTGGACTATATCGTACCTACACACTGGCTGGCAGGCCACTGAGCAAACCAACAGAAAAGCAAGAAACACCAGAACAGATCACAGATTGTAATCCCAGTTCACTGCTTTCCACTGTGTGGGAAAGTTGTTCATGTTCACCAGACCGATTGAACTATCCACGATCACGGGAATCATTTTAGGTTGGATTCTCCCTTTAAGTAACTGTGTGTCTTGCCCGCATAAGCTCACATCTTTCCTAAATCTATTTTTTTCCCAAATAGAAAATCACTAAGAATATTATTTTTTTTAGAATCACCAATGTCTCACTGCTGCGTGAGAAAGCTTTGCAAAAGAAATGAAGTTATTTGGTACTGAGTGCTTCAGCAAACCAGCCACACATCACTTCTGGCAGACAGCAAATTCAAAACCAGCTAATTGCTCAACGGCAACCAAAAACTCATTTGTCTGCTGCACAGGATTTGACAGTTGAAGTGGGAAGCATGGCAGCTTTTCAGAGTACAAAAACACTTTTTTTTTTCACACTGTTGTCAAAGAAGAGTGTCGGTTACGTAACCCACAGCTGTTTCAACTTGCAAACGGTGTGGATGGATTTGTATTCTGCAAGAGTGCTGGTATCTATCTGTATTTCTATCAGAACACAGATATCATATTGGAACCATTAGCTTATGGTTTCTGTCCATCACAGACAGAATGGACTCACTGCTGCTGGCTTTCAGCAAGAGAGACACTTAACATTGAGAATTCCTTGGGTAACATTTGGAGGGAAAGAGAGGCAGACAAAGGGAGAGAGAGAGAGAGAGAGAGAGAGAGAGAGAGAGAGAGAGAGTGTGTGTGTGTGTGTATGTGTGAGAGAGAGAGAGAGAGAAATGAGAGTTGTGAGAGGATGAGGATGTGAGCTGTGTTTCTTCTCCGCTGCTCTGTTCTGTATCAGATTGTCTCTGTCTCAAACGCATATGCACGCACAGACACACACACACACACACACACACACACATAAAATGACAAAGAGAGGAATGGAAGAGGCGGGGAGACTCATTCACAGACACGCTCTCCTCCGCTTCATCACTCTTTGGCAGAAAAAGACAAGAAAAAAAAAGCAACACGGCACGATCTTCATTTACACAGATCCATTGAGACGGCGCTAAATATTGTACAGGCTGGCTGGAGGCAGGCCAACTGGCAAGGCTCGCTCTGTTTCTGGCCATCTTCAGAGCCAAAGGGCCGCTGCTTAAATCCAAAACGCTCAGGCCAAGCTGACAACCTCCCTTGCATAATTGCCTGAAAGTGTCATTCATCAAAAGGAAAATATATTTTACCCCGCTAAATTACTAATGAATAAAGATGGATGTGCATCGCAAGATTTTGACCACTTCATCCCCAAAATCACTTCCCTATAGAAATTTTAAAGCTCCAGTGATGCTGTTCTGTATCCCACCCTGACCTCTGACCTCCCTGGAAGAAGCTCTGCAAGTGGCCATTGCTACAATATGTATCAGCAAGAACCAAGGGGAAGTCGAGGGGGGGCCTGTTAAAATGACGAATGAAATAGGGCCAGAGTATCACATGATTA
The DNA here is from genome assembly GCF_046629955.1 of Centroberyx affinis. Lineage (NCBI taxonomy): Eukaryota > Metazoa > Chordata > Actinopteri > Beryciformes > Berycidae > Centroberyx > Centroberyx affinis. The sequence continues at coordinate 622,212 of NW_027280092.1, forward strand.
GAAGGGGCATGAGGTTGCTGTGTACCAAAGTTTTCAGTCTGTAGTTGAACCTTCCTGATCCATGGATAGCATTCAAAACCGGTCGTAGTAAACCACTAGGTGGCAGGGCGCAACAACTCTTTCCTTGCTGTCCTTTGGAGGCAGTGTATAAAGTGGCACTGTACAAGCAGTCACACACACACACACACACACACACACACACACACCGTCCCGTTCATCCAGTATGCAAGCTACACCACAGACTCAAACTAGCACCCTGCCTCCAACTATGGAGGTGTGTTGTACTAAGAGGGAAGGGGCAGGGAGCTGGAGGGAGAGAATGGAGAAAAGTCGGTGTGTGTGTGTGTGTATGAGTGTTAAACAGATTGCTAGTATTGGTGTTGCTACCCTCATCCCTCTGAATGCGGCCACCAGCTGTCCTCTGATAAGTGATGTCGCGTTACACCATCTTTCAACATTGACACACACACACACACACACACACACACACACGCCATGTGGCTGACCTCTGCCCCTTATTCTGGGTTGTTTCGGGTTGAGAAGCTGTGGAAGGACAAACTAGTCCAGACAACCATTCATCAGCATCCCTTACCTGTAATAGAGACAAATAGCCACCTGGATGAGCTGAGTGTTTACACAGCTAAGTGGTACCTGGACTGTAATAGATTGTCCATTTGTGTGTGTGTGTGTGTGTGTACGTATGTTCACAGGTCCACATTTTGCACGTCTTGTACATGTGTATATTGGTGCAGTATGTGTATGTCTTGTATGTATGCTATACATGTGGAATGTGTGTTTGTGTGTATCTGTATGCGTAGGTGTGTGTATGTCTGCTCTGCATGATGCACGGGGTTACCCGTCCTGCCCCCTGCTGGTGGGAAATGAAAAGTAATGGCCATGCAGCCGGGCCTGTGCGTCTGATTGATGCCCCGGGGCTGATGGGAGCAGGGTGGCTGGGAGGTTGACAAAGCTCCAGGCTGACAGGGGCATCCATTAAGCCGGCTCCCCATCCCAGAGGGCACCTGGCCTGGATAAAGAACGAGGCGTGCCGGTGCTGGGTGGAGCCGAGAAGCCGGTTAAGTCCGGAGACCGGAGTTGGAATCCAAAGGTGGATCACCGGATTTGGTTAAAGCACATCCTAAATTTCCTTTTGCTCGCTACAATCAAAGTAGTGGGAGTGCTTCCACCTGGAGAAAGTCACTTCTCAGCCATTTCTCATCGAAGCTGGCTTTGTACCCAACTGAGAAGATCAAAATGAGTCACAGGATGGGGATGGGATACAGCTTCTGCTTCTGGTTTGATTGGTAACTGCAGTAGTATCACTGAAATTGAAATAGTTAGTTATTTTTTACTGGGAAGAGTGATACTTCTTACCATAAAGCAACAGTTTCTATGCTGTTATTATTTCTAAGCTCAATTTCTGTGCTATTTATCCTCTGACAAGATCAAGAAGGAGAGCAATTACACAATTTAATAAGAAAATGGCAGGATCAATTTGTGTCTCTCTGTCTCTCTCTATCTTGTGCCCATCCCTTCCTGCCACGAGCCCTCCCTACCACTTCCCATTAGTGCAAAGTTAATCAGAAAATGCTTGTTCCAATCAAGGGCATCCTCTGCCTAAGCCGTCATTAAGTCTTCCTGTCTGCTTCCCCCGCTATCGATGGGATGGAGAAATGGAAGAATGAAGTGATGGAGGGAGGGAAGGATGGATGGAAAGATGAGGAGATCGATCGCGGGTTGAGCTCTCAAAGACTTGATCAACACATCTCAGTCTGTCCCAAGGTTAGGTCTTCGCTGCCCTTCACAGGAGGAAAGGTGAAGTCCAATAAGGCGGTCATAGGGCTGCAGCATTAGACACAATGTAATTAAGAATTTGATCCTTTGCATGTTCCTCTGACAGAGAAACACAAACATATTGTAAGTATTCTGTGCTTCATGTGTGCTTTATAGCAAAATGACATATTTCTTCATTTGTGATTCTTCATTCTTTATTCATTTCTTCCTTCTGGAAGGAGGCACTCACACACACACACACACACACACACACACACACACACAACAACAAGACACAACAAACACAATCTATTTCTTCTTACGCTGGATGTAACTATTGTGTACAATTCAACGCCATATGGCTTTGTTGCACACACACACAAATTTGCAGGTGTAATCCCATCCTATGGGGTTGAGGCTTGAGGCTGCTATGAGTGACAGTATGATTAGCCACGTGTGAAGGATCAATAGCCAAGCTGTCAAAATGTCTCTACCAATGACACAGTGTGAGGCTGCGGTGTCAAACACACACAGCGCAGTTGGCTAGAAGTCCTGTTCGCACCGCTCCGCTCACGTCAGACACACTACTATTAACAGATTACATGTCAGTGCTGCAGCACACGCCAACCTGCACACATGCAGTTCAGAATACCTGAGGTGCAAAGGCACACACATACACAAGCTAATACCCACACATGTACAGTCATGTATCACACACCTACACATGTGCACACACGCCAACACACAGCTACCTAAAGATTACATGTCAGGTTTGTTTCAAACTACCAGCAAGCTACCTGCTACGGCAACAATTAAGGTCATGAGGCACCGTTATGCTAAGGTCTACGTCCTGGTAAATCACATGTGAATTAGCTGCTGTCCAATCAGATTTCCTTCAGGGTGAAAAGATGCGAAATGTAAAAGTGTAAAATGGGAACAAATGGATAAAATGGAACAATGGAAAGAAAACAAAAATGGTTGGAGGATGTTTGATGATTACTATTTGCGCTTTGCTTCTCATTTTCACCTTTTGCTATGGTCGGCTGGTTTTAGGAAATGAGACCAAATTAAATTCAGGTTGTTACATGTTTTCAAAGCACTTTCAAAGCACACTGCTGACATGCCTTGAAAAAGTGAACAATGGACGTCAAACCTACATGTTAGTGTCTGCCCAGTGGCTCACCAGGAGGCAACACTCTTATGAAGTTCATGCATCTCATTCTAGTCTGTGTAATTACCTCATGGTACACTGGAGGCTCACTGGTGTTATGTATTATATGACTCCTAGTGACTACTAGTGCCTCCAAGTCAAATTCATTTATTGGAGTAAAGTGATTCTGATCCTCAAATACAAAGCTCGCGAAGCATGAACTTCTAAGAGTTCCCCATCCAAATAAATCATTTATGATTGTCTGGAAACATTCTGTGTATAGGATTTGGCTTGACATTTTGCCGTCGCCAGGTTAATTAAAAGCCCACACACCGCTATCAGCTTGGCAAATGTGAATTCGATCAAACTGTGCTCATTAGCAGAGAGAGACTTGATGTTACCATTCTCTGAGAGAACCTCCTCAATTAGCAGGAGGCTGGGAAGGAAAGAGACTTATTTCACAAAAGCTGTCTGCAATTTTTTTTTCTCTATTCTTCATGGTATTATTTCGTTTTTCATTGTGTCAGCAGTTGTGAGCGTGTGCGTGTGTGTGTGTGTGTTTACATGCAGAGGGCAATTTGAGGAAAGATGGAGCATGGCGTCTCTCTTGTTAGCAAAAATTATTAACACATTCCCCTAAAAGTAAAGATTTTAGACTCATGATGTGTTTTGAGTGTGTCACAAGTCACAACTACTGACTACAATAAACTATCCAACATTCACTTAGCAGAGGAGAGTGCACTACATACTGCAGGGAAGCTTAGCAACCAGTAACTTAACCTAACTTGCCAACAGCATAAGCTTACTCACTAGCAACTTAACCTAACGCTGCATTCATATGTCAGTTTGTGCTGAGTCAGCGCACATGGAATGGTTGACCCTCTTCTCTATCGAAATCACCCAGGCAACGACACAGCTTCTACCATGACACTGCAGCTGACTGCCATCCCACGATGCTGAGAGGTTTGTCCAGGCCGCTGTGTGACCACAGCATTTGTCAGGTTACCTAATCTCTCCTGAGAGGGATCACAGGGTTAAGATTACAAACTGAGTGTCCAGTTCAGACCCTATGACTTAAGCACCGTGCAGTGCTGCTTCAGCCTGTGTCTCTCTCTTTCTTTCTCTGCTCCACTCTGCAAATCATAACCCTGGAGTTATGTGAGGGGATACATGGTCTGCAAGAGGCACGCTTAAGGTGTGTCCATCAGTTTCCATGTGTAAGGAAAGAAAACTGCATGCTAATAAACACAAAAGCCATCAAATAAGACTGAGTGTAAAAAAAATAGACTGTGCAATGCGGTTGATCGGTCTATTAATAATTGGAATGGTATTCAAAGCGATTTCACAACGCTCCACAAGTAAGCAAATGTCCTGACATTTTTTTAAGGGATCACCAAGAAAGACAGGTAGTGCCAGGGTGCACATCATTTAAATATGCTTGCTTTAACAGATGCCCAGTGCGCTCAGCCTTTGCATGTGGATCAGCCGTGCCGCTGATTTGCAGAACCAGACCAGCCAGCCAGACAGACCAGACAGGGTATCCGGGATGCTGCGGGGATATCTCAGTCCTCTGTCTCCTGCTGCCAGGCCCAGTTCTTAATGGCACTGAACAGATGCACCAAAGGATATAAATATATGTTGGCAAGACACTGGTGTGCAAAGATGCACGATCAAGGACAGATGCTTCATCGGTGCCATCAACGGTATGCACGGTACCATCAGGGCACCAGATACCACAAGAACAAATTCATAGAAACAGCAAAAGACAATATTCCATGAACATTCAAGCTGTGTGCGATGCAGAAAGGAGAGCTTATGTAGACAGAGGGAAGAGGGAGAGCGATGGAGGAGAGGAAAAAAGTTTCATTTCCTGTGCAGAGCAGCTGTGATTTAGCATGATGGTGATGATGATTCCCGTTCCGTTCCAACCGCTCGCCCTCTGTCCCTGCCTGCCGGACATTCCTGCAGTCTCACTGTTTACAGATGGACAGGAATGCACACTTAAGCCAGAGAGGTATGTCCATGAAATTCCCTGGCCCGAATCTCAGAGAGAGGCAGAGGCAGAGGGAGATAGAGAGGAGTTTGAGTGTGTTTGTGCTTGGCCAAAACATCTATGAGGCCTTAAGAAAAAAACAATCTCCACAGATATTTCTTGATGCTCGCACAGGCTTTGAGCTGTTATTCCACACAGAATATTCAAAGTTCAGAGAGGTAACAAGGTAACGGAGTTCAGCGTTGGCAAAAACACAATAGTTCAGGGCACAAACAACAATAAAATCGTGATCGTGCAGAGGTACACACAAGCAGGTGAGTGTACTGAAGAGTGTGTGTGTGTGTGTGTGTGTGAGAGAGAACTATGGCAAGGCCCAGGTGGTGGGAACAGTGCCATTTGGAGGTCAGCTCAGGTTATTTGAATAGAGGAGAATAAGTTATTTGAATGGAAAACTCGGCGGTTTTACATCGTTTTCATGGTCCTTGACAAAGGCTAGAAAAACACAATGAGCAGCCGGCGGACATGACCTGAGGGATTTGCATAAAATCTACAAAAACTAGTCTTGCAAGTATGTATGTATGTATGTATACTGTGTATGCATGTTATATATGTGTATCCATGTACTGTATGTATATACAATGAATGTACAAAATATTCGGGACATCTTTCTGATACTGAGTTGCAGCTGCTGTTGCAAAATCCACATCTAAAAAATATTTTTCTAACTTGTCTGCTTCTCTTTATCTACATCTCCTTTGTGATTGGGATTTAATAAGGGAAATCAATAAGGGATAATGGCTTTTACCTGGATTCACCTCATCAGTGGACTTCATGAAAAGATTAAGTGTCCCTTACATTTTGTACATTCATTGTATGTATGTATACGACATGGGAAAATGACACACACATTCAGTCACAGTGTGTGCCTGTGTGCATGTGGCCTATGTATGTGTGCATGTGTGTGTGTGTATATGTGTGTGAAATCTTTCATTTAGTTTCTACAGTGAAATAATAATCGTCAAATTATTCACTAAAGAAAGATCGATGCAGGTTGACACTTCTTTCACTGGCCATCTCACTCTCCATTTTATTATTATTATTTTTTGCTGTTATTCCTTTGTGTGCGCTTTCCTGCGCCCTCTGTGTCGCTCTCCCACTCCCTCCCTCCCTCCCTCCCTCCCTCGGTCTTTGAAAGTGCTTATGTAAGATCTCAAGATCTCTCGGCAGTAGAGGCTACAGGGAGACAGGGGGGAGGCACAGACACTTTCAAGAGATGTGCTTTGATGTGCGGTTCCACCTTTCTCCAGCCTTTCTCTCCGCAGCAGAGGCAGGTAAAGGTTATCCCCCACCCGCCCACCTGCAAACGCCCCGCTAATTTACTGAAGGGGGGGATGATTGTGAACGCAACTCTAATGCTCATTTAGCTAGCGGCGGGCCTCTTCAAAACACCATCTGTAATTGTCCCCTCTGTATGGAGCCGAGCCACTTTGAAACACACTTTGTAATTGTTGGGCTGATGCTCTGTGGTTTGGCCAGGCAGCGAGTTAAGTGTTTTTGGCAAACGGGCAACGCGGCTCGTTAACTGTAATGAGCCAATCGCCTGCATTAGAGGGAGAGAGACACACAGAGAGAGAGGGGAGATAGGGACTGAAAGAAAAAAGAGACATGAGTGAAAGCGAGTGGAAGGAGGGAGAGAAAGGCAAAAATATAAAAGGGAGAAAGAGGGAGCGTGTGATAAAGCGACAGGGGCAGAATATGGCGGAGGGCGATAAATCAGCCGTGGTAATAAGGTGACGCCGGGGCTTTTAAAAAGCTGTTGAAAGCAGAGGAGCCGGGCAGCGGCCATGATATCATCACTTGATTTAATTAAGGATGAGGAGACGCTTCGACAAACACCCTCCTGATTAATACCAGCACCCGCTCCCTAATTTAAAGGGACAGCTCCGCAAACTGTATAGGGACTTTGTTGCCGTGGTAACAAGAGGGGGAAATAGTGTATAAAAGGTAAAGAGTGAGAGAGAGAGAGAGAGAGAAATAGGGTGAGCGGGACTCTACTTTCAGGGCTTGAAGAGGCTGAAGGCTTAGTGGAACGGAGTGTTACAGTTTTGTCTACATGCATGTACAGCGTGTGTGTGTGAGAGTGTGTGTGTGTGTGTGTGTGTGTGTGTGTGTGTGTGTGTGTGTGTGTGTGAGAGATGGCTTTATTGCTGGGCTGTCACCAGCTATCAGTTTATAAGCTGTGTGATAGAAACCAGAGTCTATCAGAGAGCCTGAAGCTCATCTCTTGCAGCCCCTGTCGCCATCCACAGACAGAGCCTGTCCTAAACACACACACACACTCACATACACACATACACACTTCCATCCTCTGAGGCTTTGCCTTTCTCCTCGTTTTCCTTCTCTTTCTCCAGCCCTCCTCCTATTCTTCCTCCATCTCCTCCTCTCCCCCTTTCTTGTTGGCCAGAGGGCTAGACTATGAGTGATGCGTACACAGGTACATTCATACAGCTCTGAATGCACGCATGCACACACACACACACACGCACACAGACACACACACACAGACCCACACACACACACACACACGCATACGCCGCATACACACACACACACCGGGACTCCAACAATGGCTAACAAGACCTGCTGTGTCTCCCAGCCTGGGGAGCAGGGGAACTTAATTTGGATGGAGGGCCCAGTTCTATTGGCCAGGCCATATATCAGAGCCAGGCCCAATGAAACATGGTATTCACAAACACACTCACACACACACTGCACTGTAACACATCTGCTTGTATCTTTCCTTCTGTAGCTCCCCAGCGCTCTCTCTTCTTTCCCATCTTTTATAGGCTGAGGATTGTATAAACATATTTCCTCTCTCTGTCTCTCTTTCTCTCTCTCTCTCTCTCTCTCGCTCTCTCACACACACATACATCATTTGTGTGTCTGTTTGTGTGCATGTATGTGGCATGCGCATGTGTGTGATGAGCAAACAGATCGATAACTGACCTCGATGATCCTCGGGCCGTATCCATGCTGTCTTGCCTGGATAGTAATGGGGATCCAAAGGCCCCTATCACTTCTCTGTGCCTCATTAATTTGATCAATATGCCAACCAAGCATGGAAACAAAGAATTCATGAACAAATTAAGCACAAAGCTATCATGCTCCACCACTTGGCTGCATCTTGAAAAGTTGGCTGGACCTAGATAGCATGGAACCTCACAAAGGCATGTGATAATAATAAATAAAATATAAATAATAAATAAATAAATATATACTTGTTTTCTATGGACCTTTTTTTTTCCAGTTTTGCTGTTTTTTTTAAGCCCAGTCTAAAGAGTGAACAAACTAAATGGAAGATCAACTCATTGGCTGATAAACTTGCACGTCATTGCACTTTTCACAAAATGTTATATAGATAAATGAAATACCTTCAAATAACATTGTTCAACCAAAAACAAAGAAAACATAACGCTATTTTATTTTTCGCCATTTCACCCAGCCTTAGCGACAACTTAGCGACAAGCAAAGCTTTCACATGACAAACCATGAGTCAAATGTTAAGGCTTGTTAGGTTACCAACAGAGACAATCCACATTATTTGGGAGTTTACATTGCTATACATCGCCTGAAAATAACGCAACCATAGTGTGTTTCACTATGAACGGACTATACAGTCGCAAATAGGAAAACAGCAGTATTCTGCAAACACACTTGCATGCATCCCCTCAAACGGATTGGGAAGAGGCATCTGTAGGGAATCCTGTAGTGCCTCTGCATATACATAGCTAGATATCCGACTAGCTTCCTCTTAGATTTCCCACACTGGCTCAAGGTCTTAGAGCTTAGAGACTCTGTTTATGTGGAAGCCTGTTGTGGTTAATGTCGCCTTTCTATTCCGAGCACCTCTAAACCTGCCGGCAGCTGAGGCAGATCACAGCTAAGCATGTGTGTGATTTAACATGGGTCTCTGCGAGCTTAACTGGCAGCCAGATAAAGCCGCCGGCGTGTGTGTGTGTGTGTGTGTGTGTGTGTGGAAGGAAGTGATGATGAGGGAGAGACAAAGAGATAAAGGGAACTTGTGAGTGAGTTACTGAGTTTGGGAATGAGTATGTGAGTGAGTTAGAGTGTGTGTGTGTGTGTGTGTGTGTGTGTGTGTGTGTGAGAGAGGAAGTGTGAGTGAATTAGCTATTGAGTGAGTATGTGAGAGGAGAAGTGAGTCAGCTATTGAGTGAGTGAGTGATTGAGTTTGTCAGTGAGTGAGAGAGAGAAAGATCAAGGCAGAGGAAAAGAGAGAACCAGCGAACGTAGTGTGTATGTATGTGTGTGTGTGTGTGTGTGTGTGTGTGTGTGTGTGTGTGTGTGCGTGTGCGTGTGTGTGTCTGTGTGTGTGTTCCAGTAAAAGCAATAAAGGGTCCTGTGAAACATTAGTCTTTGTGGGCCATTAATCAGTCTCCAGACAGGGTACTGGCCAGATACATGCTGGACAATGCCCCTTGCACAATGGCTACTAACAACAGAGGATGTCACTGTAAGCTAGCCTGGCACACACACACATACACACGCACACACACACACACACACACACACACACACACACACACACACACACACACACACACACACACACAGCAACCCAATACAGCTAGGCTTAAATATTTAAGAGGAGCCCATGTTGGTCTGTTTGGACAGGGGTACTCTGTATGTGTGTGTGTATGCTGCATGTGCGTACGCTGTATGTATGCATGTGTGTGTGTATGTGTGTGTGTGTTGTGGATATGGGACAAATGTTTCCAGCCGAGGCCATGTGGAAAATTGCCTCCCCTCACTCCAGTTACACTTGAAGCAGGTACACAGAGAAAAAACAGCTTTTGCCACTTTGCTGTCTTCAACTCTGCATATAGAGTGGCATTAAGCTCAGTGATATTTATATTTGTGTATCTTTGTAATTCTGTATTCATATGTGACTGCATGCCACGAACCCAGGCTCATTTAACTTCACAGGAGAGTCTTTATACATTAGAAAAAAGTGTACTTTTTGTATAAGAGTGTCAGCTAAATGCCTAAGATGTAAAATATAAATGCAATTGTCTTCTGTTATAAAAGCCAAGCCACAGTGCGGCCATCAGCCTTCATCCATCAAGAAGGCTCTCCTCTCTTTTACCCTTTTCACACCAGACTAGTGACCGGGGAAATACATGGGTGGACTGTCGGTCGACCCTGGTCAGGATCTTTTAACAACCTTTATCGGCAACCAAGGAATTGCAAAATTGACAGGTCTTGTATTTGACAATAATAATATACAGTCACATTTTCAGAATAGAATGAGTAAACTAGCAGAGTAGAGATTCGACAGAAACGTCATGAAAAGGCAATATATCACAATGCCAAATACTGTAATAATAACACTGCTTTGTCATTTGCTTTTTTGGCTCGTCACTCGTCATCCTCTATCTTTGAACAGTTGAAAATGCGAGTACAGGCCAGAAAGTGAGTTCTGAATGCCTGAAATCTCAGCACCTGGTGAAGCAATAGTTGAGTCATTGGTATTGATCGACAGCCCTATCAACCCAAATAGCACCTAATCAGAACCAAATGTCTTCCCGGCACACTTTGCAAGTTGAGTGTCACCTGCCATGTTGAACTACTGTAAACCAGTCTGCTTCTGATGAAATGATAAGGTGACAGCCTATAGAGAAGTGAGGGTTGAGGAAATGTGTACGTGGGTCTGTCCTGGGTCTGCTGTGGTAATGGTAGTGACATTTCTGTGTGCAAGGCTTGGTGTGAATTGCCTTCTAAATGGGATAGACCCAGATCAGCAATACCATAATATGCCCAGGTCCCATTCCTCCTGGATGCTGGTGTCACACAGGATTCAAAATCATATGCGTGCCAAAGGAGATTGACATCTTACACTAAGTATTGCACTCTCTATCTAATCTAATTCTATGGGTGCTATAGCAGAGGTGACGCATGGGTTGTAGGAAAGGGGAGAAGGGGGTGGCAGAGGGATTAGGGGAGGACAGAGCTGGAGAGGGGACAGCTATTTCAGGCTTTTGTAGAGGAGGGCAGGAGTGACCTTTCATGGCTGTTTTTTGGGCCAGTAGGACCTTTAGTCTCTCCTGTCGGTGGCCAGTGTTACACAAAGTTATATTACACACAGAGAAAGGGGGGTTCTTCAAGGTGGTGGATCTATATAGAACCATAATAACTCAAACCATCTGATTTGGGTTCAATAAACTAAAACTGATAAAAACTAAAATGAGATTGAAGAACCCAGTGTGGTTCTGGTATCTTTATAGCACAAAAAAAATGGTTCTGCTATGGTACAAGAACCATTTTCAATATAGAACACTTTTTGTTAAGAATGTATTTTCTGTGGGAAATTATTTGTTGTATTATTAATTAAATTAATACAACCTGACAAATAATACAAATACTTTCACTAACCTTTAAAATAGCTGTTGCAAATGAGCCATTTTGGTCCATCAGTTTAATAATGGAGAGGGTACATTTAGCTGAAATATTTTTCCTCTCTCCCCTCTATTGACTGAATTTAATGTGCACATTTACACATTGAACTTTACCACAATTGAAAATGAGTCAAATTATGGATCCAGTTAGCAGGTTCAGGTTTACAATGTGTCTTTGCCTTTCTGGTTGAAATATGAGTTTAAAAGGAACTGCATTACTTAAGTAACTGTAGTCATACTCTTGAATTTAAAGTATAAGGTGTTGTTAAGGTGTGAAGTTGCTCACTAAAGTGACAGTATGACATAACTCCCAGTTATATAACAAAGCTATCCCAAACAGCAGTGATGGCACTGAGTAGGATGATGAATAAAAGGGTTAAGCAGGGGGCACTGAAGACCTGGAATGGCTTCATAGCAATAACAATATAGACCAGAGCAGACCAGATGTAGAGGAGGAGGAGAGGAGAGGAGAGGAGAGGAGAGGGAGCTTTGTGTTTGAGCAGGAGAAAAAAGCCTCCTATCTGATCATGGTCTTATAACTAATACAACACAAATAACATTTATACAGTTTCTGAGTTTCTATTCAAATCAGTTTCTGGTGAGTGTCTGGATGGGTGTATTGTTATTATTATTGAGCAGTGTTTCAAAGTTTATGGTGATAAATATGGAGTCTGTATACCATCTGACTGGAGCGTCACATCACTGGACAGTGTCTGTGTATCTGACGACACCACTGTAGTGAGCAACTACACACACACACACACACACACACACACCACACACACCACACACAGAGTGTTTGGGATCCATCACCTGGCAACAGAAATAGTCCTGTGTGTGGTGTAAGGATAGAGGTATACATATTGTATTAAACGTCTTGTAATCTACATCTTATAGAGATAACTATATAGAGAAGTGAATGCCAAAGCGCACACACTGTACACACACATACCATATAGGAACATGTATTTACTCACAAATATATGTTCATGTATAGCAGGAATGTTCACAGAAATAGACAGACACACAAAAGACATGCACGGATGCAAACAAACTTACATAAACAACACACACACATACACACGCACACACACACACACACACACACACACATAGTGCAGGTACATGTAATCTTGCTCAGCACTTTCAGCTGTGATAATAGATGGTTCTGTCAGCCGATTCACAGCTCAGAGGAGAACACTGTACAAACACAGTACACAGTGAAATACCCTGGGAGTACATACACACACTGCGACATGGGTACACGCCCACGCACACACACATACACACACACACACACACACACACACACACACACACACACACACACACAGTGAAACAAGTTCCCCTCTAACTCATGCTGTGGCTGCCAGGCAAAGCCACTGTTGGTAAAATCCAATACAACATATTTATAGTCTATGGGCATGGAAATCCTTATGGCTTGACCGTCAACAATAAATCACAAATATCCACAGAAATCCATCGCCCTGAATGTCATAGCGTTGTCATACATTGTCATGACTACAAATAATTTATCTTTATGCCTTTATTGAACACAGTGCAGTCAAGGCCAGTGGACTGTATCTCTAAAAAGTTTTTCCATGCATTTTTACCAGGTTATGATACATTTTAAATAGGTTGACTTGGGTCATGAAACAAGCTACACTTGTAAGGGACAATGTCAGGAAAAAAGATTAAATTGGACACAGAAAAGAGGTTTTGGAGGACACTAATGTTCTGATAATGCAGATAATTATAAACAAAATGGATTACTTTTAATTGGTTCTGATAGAGTGTTGTTTAGCCCTAATTTATTGTCCAGCCCTTCACTTTGCACATGTTTTGTGGTATAATTACTCAATTAAAAGTTTCTTGTGTTTGGCTCAACATCTTTCTAGCTTTCAGTTCTGACAGTGACCGGAACAAACACAGCACACACACCCCAGGCAGCATCATCATTCATAAAACGCCACCGCACCGCCACACGGCCATCTTGGAGGGTGAAATGGCAGGTGGCTGTGAACAAACAACAGGTGTTTACGGTTAAACAAGAGCCGACAGCCAGTGATACATGTTTTATGGCAGAGCGCCACGTTGCAGACACACCGTGATGAGAAGACCGTGAATAAGCATGTGCTCTCCTCCCTCCTCCTTCCCTCCTCCCTTCCCATCAAGCAAGAGTTATCGCGTCTCGTTAGCGCTAACGAGCCCGCGGCCGGCCGCTTTTAGTAGTTTAATGATGATAGGGGTGGAGCTCTGTGACCTGACCCTGACCTCGCCACTCTATTCTCTTCTGCACTGCTGCGCCCCAAACACAGCCAGCCAGGAATTATCCAGCACCGCTCAATTTCCCCTCTGTGCGATTCTTTTTTCTCGCCAGTGGAGGTTTAGCCCGCTCAACGATAATTCATATAACATGCTGCTGCTTTTTACCATATGTTCTCAGATTTCTTCCCGGCCCTGACCCCAGTAAAGCCCGTTTGGCCCGGAAAAGCGATCCGTATTCTGCGGCTTGATGGGGGTCATCATTAATCTGCTGGAGAAGCGGAGATGACGATGCCAAAGGGAGGGCGGCTATGGTAGCGGCTGTGGGAAGGGGCTCCATCCCGTACAAAAGAAGAGGCTATTAGGGGGTGAACGGGTTGACGTCTTCATGAAGCTCGGGCCCACAGCAATTAAACAGTTATTACAATGTCAATGGCGGTGCTACAGGCTATCGAGCCTCACTCTGTCCCTAGATATATGCAGAGGCAGCAACGCGATCTGAGCAATTAGAGGCTGATAGCGATGCTGAGATAAAGCGAGGCGACGCTCCTGCTCTTCTTGCCCCATTTTCATTCCGCTCAGCCGCCCCCCTCCCTCTCGAGAGCCGTCAAGTTCATTCCTCGTTTTCTTTCTCTCCAGCATCTTCTCTCTATCTCTCACTCCTCTCTGTCTGTATTCCTCTCTCGCCCTCTATCAAGTGCCCCCTCTTAAGAAACTTTTAATGACTGTTACTACATCTGCTACAGCTGCCATAACTTGATGTTCTCAGTTTCACTCTTGCCGCTGCCTATCTCCTCCCCTCTATCCAGCCCTCCATCTCTCTCCCACACACTCTGTCTTCTCATGCTCAGATCGATAGCAGCACATCACCCTGTTCTTGGTGATAAGTGGCAGATGAATGATAGGAGGAGTCATTGTGTGTCTTCAAATATAACTTCTGTGGCTGTTGTGTCCCCAGAGCTGGAGTAGATCTGGGAAAACAGAAGCTGCATGGAACAGGCTTCACACTACAGCTGTCACACTGCATCTTGAACTGGGAGTACTGGGATATTGGACCATTCTTCAAGAAGGAAAGCCTCCAGTTGTTTGAGATGAAGGCGGTGGAAATCTACTTCACATAAAGGTTCAATGATGTTCAGATCTGCTGCTTGGGGAGGGCATGAAAGGAGATGGACTTCATCCAGAAACCACTGCTGAATTTGTTCAGCAGTGTGTATGGAGCCATTATTGACTTTGAATATGGTAAACATCATGAGGGAACAGTGTTTGTACCATAGGGTGCACCTGGTCCTGCAAAATGATTTTAACATGAGTTGCCTGTAGCTGTTTATGTAATTGTGATTTGGTTACATCAAATTCAAAATCGTTTTTCATGTGGTGTTTCGGTTGTTTTGTCGCCCCTCTGTACTTTGAGGAAAGCCAGAGCTTCATTTACTTTGCCTTCCAGGCAATGTTTCCAATTTGCAGTCTGTATTAAAGTGACATTTCTCTTCATAAGAACCCCTTCCATTTACGGAAAAACACACCTCCAGAGGATTTCAGGAACATACAACTTCAAACATTTGTTTCCTAGCTCTCAATATCGACCGTAGCAAACATGCAAAATAACCTTTGTCAGTGCTGCCATGTTTATATATGTGCAAGCATGATTTTTAGACAAGGTTTCCAAAACAAAGTGAGTGGTGGTGACTGAGTGGCGATTTACCATTTATGAACTTCACATCTTCCTATCTATCTATCTATCTATCTATCTATCTATCTATCTATTAATTCACTCAGGTCTGTTTCAGGATACTCTGGCTACGATACCAAAGACCCTGCAGAGTCACTCTAGCTGTCCAGGATCCGATAAGTGGAGGGGCCCCATGTCCCTCTAGCACCGAAGTCTCTCATTTACTCTTCATCTCTGGTTCCCTATGGACTTGCGTTACAGGACGTTTACTTACTTCCTTATACTATTTCCTCCCTTACTGTCCTACACTTGTATACTAGCTCTGCAGCCGATTACAGCGCCTCTGTCGTGACGCGGTGCCTTGTTACCATGGCCTTTCTGTAAAATCAGCCGCTGGACAAGAGCGTCAAGGGACAGCTCAGGTTTCCAAGAAGCCTGCCTGATTTACAATGAAATGTGAATCCTTGCGGTCCACTTGCAGATATTTGTTTGAGGTTAACCAGTAGGAAAAGCGATTTGGCCTGTTGAAGGGTTAGGGTTAGGGTTAGGGATATTTATTTGAAAAATCATAAAAAGTCATATGTTGTGAGACACACACTTATTTAGCGCCGCTGACTAGCATTAGCATTGCTAACAAAGGCTAACAACTTCTCCCTCCACTAACTCAAATAGAAAAAAAACAAAAAACAGACAATGGTTTTACAATGAATTGGACAAACCTCTTAAAAAGCAGAACTATTCCTAACCTTACCAGTCTCACTCACATCATACTAAAAAAAAAAAAAAAAAAGACGACAACATCTAAGAGGTCACATCCTCAGTGGAGTTTTTCCATGTTGCTCTTTGCAAGTGGAAATGTCTGGATTTTCTTATTAATATACTGTGAAATTAAATGTGATGACACTTCAAAATGCAAAGAAAGCATATAACAAAGAAGGAAAGCTTCATGTCACAGCCGTATGTCACAAAACTTTTCTAGAAGCCAAAGATCTGTCAGTGCACTGGTACCATTAGACAAACAGGAAGGTTCAGTGGTGCACCAGAGATTAACAGGATTTGTTATGTGATCTGGGAGAAACTGAAAATTATTTGTGTTTTATTGTCCTTTGAATGGTGAACAGAGAAGATTAAGAGCAAAATTAATTATTTTTCTGCTCATTTATTTTGGTTAGGCGATCATAAAAGTCATGAGAAATGCTTCAGAAAAGGTGCCAAACTTGGCAAATGGCTACTTACTGCACTTTATGTGATGCCATAATTCAAAAAAGGTGGGAAAGAAAACCACTAAATCTGAAACAGTGTGCAGTGAGGCTGTGAAAAAGATCATTTCTTGACAAACCTCAATGGCTGACTGTTTTTTTTACTTCCACACATTTGCCCTGACCTTTGACATGAGACACTGGGAGACTTTTTTCATCCTCCTTCATACAAGACTGCCTTGATTTCTGGAAAAGCTCAGCCTCACAGCATGCTGTTTCAGGTATAGCAGCTTCCTTTTGCACCACTTTCACCTTTATAGATACCTTGTCAAAAGGTTTACAGTCCAGCCTACACACATCCACCACTCACACAGCATACCAGACCCAAATTTGTTCAGGAATATGTTTGTGATACATTCATACATTTAACTGTCACCATTAAAAGAACAGCCTCCTTTTTTGTTTCATTCTGGTCTGATTTAGGAATCTTCAGGCTCATTTACCTGTAAAATCTTAAGAAAAGAGGTGGGATAATAATAATACACCAATACAAAGAACCTGACTCAGGCTGAAGCACATAGTTAGAGCATGAGGTTTCAACTTCAGCCTTGATGGTCCGGTCCGGTCAGATCTGGCCCTGACCTCCAAGACCTCAGTAACTCAATTAAAACAGACGTGAGCTCATCAGCCTGCTTGACTGGACTGGTCTCATTCTGTCAGTCGACCTGTCTCTTACCAGGAACCTGATACATGGTGGTAGATAGGGTGACAACTGGGGGAGAACCATTCCCCCCTCCTCCCCTCCATCCCTCCTTTCTTCTCTCCTTCCTCATCTACCTCCTGTTCCTTTCTCTTTTTCTTCACTCCCTCCTTTTACCCTCGTGATCATATCTTCTTTCCTCTAACCTTCCCTCGCACCTCTTCCCTCGTTGTCGTCCTCTTTTGCTGGCTTCCCATCTTCCCTCTATCTTTCCCTCCATTGCATTTAATCCCACTCTTTGCCTTCATCCTTCTCTATCCCTCCATCAACTTCTTATCACACCCTGCCAGTCTGGGCCTCTCCTTGGCTTGGTAGATCCTGAACGTAACAGTCAAGACCTATTTTGCCGAAAACAGATACTTTTATTGTGAAAGACTCACTGAGAAGAAAGCTTCATGAAATCAGAACAAGAAAACGTGAGTCAGGACCTGAGATGTGACAGTGTCTGTGAAGATCTGAATAGTGGGTATGATGTGAGTACTGTACAAGATGTTCCCAGTTAAAACAGACACTGATACAGTACAGAAATAGCCTCCACTCCCAGCTTTCTGCTGTCTGAAAAGCGGCTTTACGACATTAAATGAAGCTTTTCTTACAGGTGACTCAGGCTTGTTGAAGCAATCAAAGGGCCTTTTGAACAATCTCAAGTGGTGAGGCGCCGCTTAATGTCTGATTACAACTGTAGGGTTTTACATGTAAAATGCAGAGACATCAAGAACAATCAAACACAGGTCCCACATGCTGTCAGTGGAGAAGTTACAGTCCAACTTACCATATAGACTATAGAATATGGCTAATATGGTAAAAGCAATTTGACCATTTTGGGAATATTTAACTTGTAGGTGAAAAATAAGATTTTAGACCTTTGCTAACCAATCTTAACTTACAGTAAAAGTGTATTTTATTTCAATTTCTAAAAACAATACAAATGTAAACACACCTTTTATAGCCTCAAAGTGCATGAGAAATTCATAGGCTATTTGAAGGCATCACATACTGTCAGGCCTAGTATCCAAAGAGGACAAATATGAATGTATTCAATCCAATAAAGCACTGCATGAAAGAAGTCAGTAATGGGATGGACATGCCATACCAAATTCATGGATTGGGCCTTTAAACAAAACCAAACTAAAAATCAGATTTTATTACAGTGCTATTCCAAAAAGCAACTTGACTCAATTCATTTTTTGTCAAGAGTATGATAATGGTACAAAGACAGTAAAGAGCCAAAAAAGCTTTTGACAAACCCAGTATAGTATAGCACTCATTCTCTCTAGCACCAGTGTACTAGAAAGGGATGTACTGGCAGGTAAACCCACCTAAACTCTACTGTACCCATGTTTTTATTTGAAATAGTGTTTACCCACCTAAACTGATAGTACACATCATAGTATTGAACTGATATAAATTATATGAGAATACCGGCGATTGATACATTGGTGGTTGTTTGCCTTATGATGATAATCGACTGGGGTTCAGACAGTAGTTCACTCTCCTTTTAATTTACCGCTGCATTACTGAGTGCACTGGAGAGAATTTCTGATATATGCAAATGCCCTGTAAGTGATCCTGCTTGTGTATGAGGGGGAACTGCGGTATGTGGGCCAGCAAAGATCAGAGGTCGGCCTGCCAGCGTGAAAATGGCCCTGATAATGGTGACTCGTGTTTCAAAGCAGCAACTTGACCCTCCTGTCTATGCTTGATGAGTCAGGCTACTTTTAAGACCATCTCATCTCCCTCGCTGAGTGACAGGCTCACGAGGGTGTGTGTGCGACGCGTGCGCGCGTGTGCCAGCGTTAGTCGAGTGAGCGATCTCCGTGTCATCACCCTTCACCGCCGTTAAGCGAGCTGGCACCGCCGACCGGGCGCCCGCTTGACGAAGGCCTCGGCTGGCACCTGTCAGTCAGCGGGCGGCCAAGTGTGGCGCCCTCCATTAGCCTGGCTGACAGCCGTGGACCCGGGGCATCACTCACTCTCCCGCTTCGCCGGCTTCGCGCCGTCCTGCCAGCGCTCGCTCAAGGCCTTTTCAGCCGCGCACGCACGCCGGTGGCACGGGCAGACGAACGCAAACACACACACACACACACACACACACACACACACACACACACACACACACCCTGTCCGAGAGTCATTCACCTTGGCTGTGCCAGAGAGCACTGACCTGGTGGTGGCCGGGGCAACGCATCGCCACGACGACTGAGAACGGCTGACATCTGCTCCCTCCTTCTCCTCCTCTTTCTTTCTCCAGTCCTCCCTCCTGTTCTTCCTGTCGCCCTCTCTTGACAACATGCCTCCTTCCATCTCTCCCCTCTTTCCTTTCTCCCTCCCTCGCTCCTCTCCTTTGAGACCCATGGTTAATTCATGCAGCACTTGGCTTTGGGGTTGGTAGCCAGTCATTTCACTGATTCAGCTTGGCCCGGCCTCAAGGTTGAATAGGGCACACATTTATCTGAGACCTTCTGGATGCTCAGAGCTTGCCAAAGACCTGACCTCTCCTGCTCCTCCTCCTCTCCCTCTCTCTCTCTTTATCTATCTATTTATCTTTCCTTTCCTTTCTCTGACAGTGTGTTTCTCTCTGGGCCCCTTTGTCTCCCAAAAGCAATTTTTTTTGGAAAGACCTATCTTTTTTGGTACAGCTTAAAATGGAGCAAAGATGAAAAGATCCTTGATCTTCTGTTAAATAAAGATCTTAGTGGCCTAATTAGGTCACACCCAAGGTCTCTGAACAGCAGCAGAGCCTTGCCCCTGTTTGACCAATCCCTCCTGTATCTAGTTAGCTGCTGAAGGCCACAGGAGGAAATTCCAGATCAATACCGGCCTTCTCAAAATTCACAGCACCACTCAATGAAGGCCTAATATCTCCACTGCACTGCTACAATTCCAATCCCACCTCTGGCAGCCAAATCAATGAATTTTGTCGGCCTGTAAACACCTTTGACAGCAATGTGGCATCTCCAAACACACGCTGAGGCTCCCTGAGTGACCGGGACTTAATGGCCATTTTTGTATCATTGCGCTTAAACCACTTTGGATCAATGAAGCAATCGGGAGGGTTAATGTGTGAAGAATGGAGAGATATTGATGTAAATCTGAAAAGATCTATACCAAGGTGTCTTGACACTGAAGCTGGGATTGCTCTTCACAACTACTGTATGCTGCTAACACGTGTAATGGAGATGAATGAATCAGAAGGTCGATCTAGTCAAAGGCGCTGCAGGGTTTTCTAATCTCCAAGGCTGTGTCCACTGGAGAGCAGTGTTTAAACGCCTGCTTCTTTTCCTCAGTGATTTCAAAGGAGATCAGCGTGTTTCAAATGGGATTTAAATAGTCGCATGTCAACAGTGGAATCCATCACTAGCTCCTCTGCCAAGCATCTGAGTGCTACTCTGCTTGGCAGCCTTTTAACATCCCTACTGACACACTAACATCTGTCAGTGGACCATGGTTGAATAGGTTAACAAGGCACCATCAGCAGAAAGTGAGGAATTTGAGGGGAACAAGGTGAGTTGAGGGACAAAAAGTTAGATAGTTAAAGAAATATTTGACTACCTGCGCCTAGAAAACAAATGAGTTGTCCAACATAATGATTATACACACATTATAGACCCTTCTTAACAGTAAAGTCATATGAATGCAGATGTAGAGTTTTATTTCTCCTCTTTCTAAAAACATAAGATGTAATAAATATCATGGGTCATTATATCTAAACGGTAAAAGTTAACCTGTGTGTTCATTTTTAAAAGTGAAGGTGAGAGCAAAGCAAACACTGTGAAGTAGCCTGGAAGGATGTGAGTGTGTGTGTGTGTGTGTGTCTGTGTATGTGTGTGTGTGTGTGTGTGCATGTGCGTGAGCCCTGTCCTTCTGCCTGATCAATGAGAACATGTGTTAATGAGTGTTTACTCCACGCCTGGCTGGACCATCAGGGCCCGGCTCTAACCTCCTCTGTCTGCTACAATTACTGACACGATGCATCCTGCTGACCTGCCACACACACACACACACACACACACACACACACCGACGGTCATACAGACACATTATCTTTCTCCGTGCCACATTTGGTTGAAGGATGAACAGGGTAAACATGACGAGCTTTTTGTGGTTCATAATCATTAAGCATCTGGTTATTAGAATGACTTGGTAGGCTACCAAAGACTCTCATTAGTCATAACACACACACACACACACACACACTTTGACTTTCATTGCATGTACAAAGTACTGTAAGTGGGTATTTGTCATAGGATGAAAGACGCAGGAAACCTCATTCAGTATTCAAGTGATTATTGGAAATTGTGAACCAGAAATGAGAGGAAAGGAAGGAAAGAAGAAGAAGGAAAGAAAGGAAAGAATGAAAGTCTTCTAATATGAAAATGAAAAGTAATCATTTCATTTCACACACACACACACACACACACACACACACACACACACACACACACACACACACGGCTTTCCAGTGACAGATTGAGTCTGTATGAGCCAACCTCACTCAACATTCAAGTGATGCAATCAGGAATCGTGATCCGTGATTTGAGACGCAGTAATGAGAGAAAGTCCTGTTAGCACCAGAATGTGATCCACATCTGCTTTTACCACACACACACACACACACACACACGCACCTAATACAGTAATATAGGTGGGACAATATGGTTATCTGCTCTTCTTACATCTCACACAGACTCATACGCACACACACACACTCCCTGCCACACACACACACAAACACACACACACACATCTGTAGCACTATATTAAGTGGGATACTATTACTATAAGATAAAAAGAGTTTTTATGTATGTGAATACATGAAAGTCCTCTCCTCTAGCGAGGACATCATTATCTGCTTTCAGCACATCTCTGTCTCTGTCATACACACACACACACACGCGCGTTCTGAGTATGTGTGTGTGTGCCTTACAGCTATTGAAAGTCCCTTTAGAATCACTAAACACAGCTTGCTGTGTCATCTCCTTTCTGTGAGCAGTGTGTGTGTGTGTGTGTGTGTGTACAGATATCAGTGTATTGACATTTCCTCCGCGATGTGTGTCAGTGTCAGTTTTTGGAGCTTTTGACAGAGCAAAAGAAGAAGAGGAGGAGAGAGGAGAAAGATAACAGAACAAAGTGTGATAGACAGAGAGAATGGCAGCCACGACTGAAGAGAGAAGTTTTGACAAAGACTCACTCTGCTGCTAAAAATGTGTGTTCTTGTATTTCTATAGGAGAGCTCCCGTACGAAAGTCACACTTTTTTACTTTTTCCCAGTTTACTCCAGTATGGTGAGAGTAATAAATACCATATTATATAAGAAACAACATGCATGTGTCCCCTTTCAGATGCAACTTTCTGTATGTTTCTGAGTAAAATGATCTGGACATAAAGAGACGGAGAACACAACTTGCGCTGTGTTACTTTTGTACCTCCTGTGTGGGACAAAAGTAACACAGCTGCGGTGCGAAAGTAACAGCTGTCAGAAAGCGTGTAAGATGCGTCTTATGATTTTTTTTTTTTGCGGTCTAATACTGTTTACTTTTAACAACGAATCTTGCAGACCCAGTTTTATATTTGTGCCAATTCACCAAGCCAACATATTAGGCTACATAGCCTAAATATTCTTTGCATCAAGTTACCAATGTTGCGTTAACACAATATTTTGACGCATGACACAAATGAATGGCAACAAGCATCCTATTTTCTAATTTTCTACCAAAGTATTTAATGGCTGAGGTTGACAATTCTATTTCAATTAACTAATCAGGCTGAACTTGCAGCTTAGCTATGAAAATATATTGTAGCACTGTGGCGTGGCTAGTAGTCAGAAAGAAGGAGAGTGAGACAGTCATTCCTTTTGCTAGCTCAAGCGAGCCCAGATTTATTCCCTGCTACAGCGAACAGTCTATCGGAGTTGGAGGTGATCCCGGAAAACAACAAAAAGGGCGGCCAGTCTCACTGACTAGCCTGTTATTCTCATAAGGTAAGCTAACAATTTAGCAACTTTAGTAACCTCAGCAGCTCAGGAGAAAAACAATACCACACACTCTTCTTTCCTAGTCTCCACCTTCTTACCTGGGCCAATTACCCACTACGGAGAACACGTCCCTCCAATGAAATATGCCGGCAACACATGAACACATAACATTTTGTACTTAGCCCCTTCCTGTCTCTAATAAATCCCCCCCCAGCTTCAATGTCCATAACCCAGCGTTACAATATCATTGTTACTTTCATCCCTCCGCTGTTTGCTCTCCATTCAGCCTGGACAGCATGCTAAATGTGGTAGCCTGTCTCTTGAAAACTATTCTGACATTGAGACAGTAAAAGTGTTAAGAAATCCACATAAAGTTGGATATTGATACTTACTAATAAAACTATACTAATAAAATATAATTCGAAAAAAAAGTCCCACTTCTGTATTCTTACTTAACGCATGACAAATTAGTTTTCGTTCAATAACTTTGGGAAGGCAGCACCGATTCACATTAGTTTTGCTATATGGATAGCTGTCGGAGAGATACACACACACTGACTTCATCATGTCACTTCTGCTCCTGTGTGCTTCGAGAAAAGGTCCGTGTGACTTTCGCGGCGCGTTACTTTCGTACCGGAGCTCCCCTACTTATGAAGAGATATGCCACATATCCACATGGATTAGGGCTTGGGTTTAGGGTTAAAGGAGGACACTGGTATCAGTTAGAGTTAAAGCCCATTTACTACTGTCTGTCTGCTTTACGTTTCCCCCATAAATCTACATAACATTTACTTACGTCTTTAAAACATTACAATGTCAAACCTAGCTTGAAGTTAACTGCTGTCCTGGCTAACAAAGATGTTGTGAATAAAAGGCATGGATGTGACAAGATAGTTTGTAAGGTGACATGTTTTTGAGAGATTATTTTCTGGTGGAGGCTTCCATTTCTTCCTGTGGGTGTCAGCTGATTGACAGCAAACAGATTGTAATGTTATGTGAGCACTGATATCAAAACACTCCACTCAGGCACAATGAAATAAGGATATAACAGAAACTAAATTAAGGTTGAGGAAGTTGTTATTAATACTGTACAAGAATGAATGGCAGCTAATGGAAGCCAACTACATAGACACCACCAGGAGGAATGGATAAGGAGAGGGGTGACCTAGACGACTGGCACAAATAAAAAAAACAAACCAAAAAAACAAACACCAGTACTATCCTTCAAGGTTAGAATTACAGAGTTAATTAAAGAGTTAAGGTTAGACATGTAGTGGCGAGGGTCAAGGTTAGGGTTAGGGGTTACAGAATGAATGTAGTCAATGAAGGTCCTCACAAGTACAGTAATACTAATGTGTGTGTGTGTGCATATTGTACACAAACAGCTCTCGAAGAGAAGAGGCACAGACTGGTGGAGTCAACCTGGCCCATTCTTCTCTCCAGACGGAGCGCGGGACAAAGCACATCTGTGTTTACTATATCAAACAAACCAACAAGCCGCAAACGGGTGTGAAATCATCAAAGGCGGAGAGAGAAAGGAGATAAGCGTTCCCGGCCTCTTTTTTTCCCCCAGTCCTTTTTATTTACCGGCTGTCTGTCCAAAAGGTTATCGGCGGCCATTACCATTCAGCCCCGCTGAGGTCTGGTCGGCAGCCGCGGCACCGCCGGGCCGTCGATACCCAGCGGCACAGTGTAAATGTCAAAATATGGAAGGCTCACCGGCTGCTCCGGCCATAGAAATGAGGAGCTGCTCAAACAGGCTCGCTGGAGTGAAAGGCTCAGACACGACCTCCTCTGCAGGGCTTTACAGGACCGCTTTGGTCCAGAATGTCCTGACAAGCAAATAATGCAGCACAATGTGATAGAAGTGTGATGTCTGGATGGATAGATGGATAGATTCATCAATTTCAATTTCTTTTGCAATTTAAGATTTTATGTTTAATATGTGATTCACTGAAACAGCATTTTAAGGATTGAATTGAAACAAGAAAACTTTATTGGTGGAAGAGTATAATGACAAAGAGGGAGAATAATAAAATAAATTGAAATTGAAAAAATAAAATAAAAGTAAGCCTATATGGCATGAGGACTTATGTCCGCTTCATACATTTCTTGAAATACAAACAAAAGAGAAAAGTTCTTGGAAATGTCTTTCAGTACATGTAAACAAACTCGAATTAAGCGACTTACTTTTTGAAAATACAGTCCGTCTATTCAACTTTAAATGTACACCACCACATGTTGTTCAAGACCTTTTTAGAGTGTAAGACTTGATTTCTGACAAAATTGTAGCTCCACAGAGTGATTAAACGTCTTCACTTCATGTCTGGAGCAAGATTCCTTCCAGGTGCATCGGGGACTAAAAGGGGAAAACGGGTGGAGAGCCGTGAGCGCGGAGGCAGCCGTCTCCACATGCTGAAGATGCATCCATTAAGAGGCAAAACAGGGCATTGGCCTTCTAATCAGAGCAATAGGCCTGGACTTTGAAAGGTGGAAATTTCCCAAGAGAGAGAGGGAGAGAGAGCACTGGTCCAATCCAATTTCCCTCTAGATTAACCGACCGTTCACGCAAATTATAATTCAAGGAGACAGTGATGTGATTAGAGGGAGTTTATCCTCTCTGTTGTGTGGCAGTTTCACCGAGACAATCAACAACAAGCAAGTATGAAAGTGTCTCATGCGTGTGTCAAAAACTATTACATGTTTTTAGTCCTCCTTTACTTTTCCAGGCATGAATGAATGTAGCTTTTAATCAGAGCCTGGCAAAATGGCTTTGAGACGGGAGAGGTTGTTAAAATAAAAAGAACACCAAGAACACATTAAATCTGGACAAAGTACAGCATGAAAATAAATTAATAAAACAAAAATAGGGCAACAGTGGCAATGAATACAGTATTCCCCTGACATTATGACCCATTTACACCTGGTAGTAAAATGCGATCTGAATCTGGATAACTATGAGAAAATACATGTTAATGCAAGGTGTTTGCGATCAGAATGGGATGGGATCTGCCAGTCAGCCAGGTGTGGATACAATCTGTACAGTGTGTGTGCATTTGTGAGAACGTCCCGCCCACGGGTCAGAATCAGCATTCATGACTCACTCTGAAGTTTGCCATCCCATCAGCCCCGCTGAAAGACTCCAGCACGACCCGCTCCCACC
Organism: Centroberyx affinis; assembly: GCF_046629955.1. Lineage (NCBI taxonomy): Eukaryota > Metazoa > Chordata > Actinopteri > Beryciformes > Berycidae > Centroberyx > Centroberyx affinis. Next base: position 648,634 of record NW_027280092.1, read on the forward strand.
AGTCATCACTCCTTTCCCTCATCCATGGTGAAGGAGTCGCTGTAGCAGCATTCATAGCAGCTGCAACATATTATAATTATTATACGACAGCCTCTCTGCCTCGATGATGAAAAATGAATAAAACAATGAAGTAAATACAGGCTTTACAGTATTGCATCTAATAACCAATAATATAATACCAATAATACAAGGTGTAAATGCAAAGGCCGTGATCGGATTGTTCTTTATCCGGATAGCATGTCCCCAAACAGATTGCATTTTAATACCACCAGCAAGAAGCAGTGAACTATATATAGAGCATAACCCCTAATGAGTAGACAGCTCCAAGGCAACTGAGGTCTTTTTTCTTTTTGAAGGGGTGATGATACATTTTTAGCAATTAGTAAAATCAGTGAAATCACAGTCCTGCAACATGCCTACAAAACGGTAATCGTTGAGTTCCTAGTTTTTTTTATTGATCTTTGGTGCTCAGCGCTCATCACTGTGGTGTTTCTGCACTGCACTTCCCAAAGATCAGCTGTCAATCAAACAGTGTGTCCAGTACTGTGGCGTCTTTTTCCTTGGATTTTCTGTTGATGCAGTTTGAGTTTCTGTAGGTGGTGCTCTTTTCTTTGTCTGTTCAGTCATGGTGGCTATCACTGCTCATGCCAACTACCAATTTCTTCTATTTATTCCAAACAAAACACTGTTGCTGCCAGAAAATATAAAACACATTCCCTCCATGTGCACCAGAGGATTTTTCCAGTGAAAGATCTATCGACACTGTTTAGAACAGCAAATGTAAAAGCTTTCATGAACTGGCTGGTTGAATCACTATTGTGTTATATTGATTGGCAATATAGAGTTGCAAAACAGACATTTATTAATAGGAAAATGCTGTGGATTGGTACTGCAGCGTAAAGGTCTATTATAACAACAACAATTGTCTCTGCTCAGCTCCTCTGTCGATATCTGATGCATTCTGGTGGATGAAAAACCAACAGAATTTGACAATTCCTTTCTAACTAGGAAGCCACAGTGCAGCAAGCACTTGCTGTACAGTGGGCCTGCAGTTTCATGATGGATGTAGAAGTGATCTTTAGGTCAAACCCCTGATCTGCCCAGTGGCCTCTACAGTGGAGAGCACTTCAATCCAGTCCTCTATAGTTCCATCTCTCTCTCTCTCTCTCTCTCTCTCCCTCTCTCTCTCTCTCTCTACCCAGGCTACTAGTCAGTGTGCTCGGGCACTTATGCAAATAAATCACGCTCCTAATTACTATTCAATTTATTTACCACAAAGCAAGTTACTGTGGAATACTTTCATTTGCATAATAATGACAAAGGGGGGTCTCAGAAGCAATAGCTCTAAAGAGTCTGTAGAGGGAGAGAAGACAGTGAATCAAAGGAGAAACAGGTAAGAGACAATACACAAACACATGTTTTGTTCAGCCTGGGCCAAGCTGTGTTGAAACCATTGGGATATGCTGAGCCTCAGCCACTGCTGCTGTGTCTAATAGTGTGAATTTACACAATGAACTATTATGGTGGTAAAGCCTGTCTATGTCTTGCATCTGTGCTTGATGTGGAGCGCTGGTGCCATGTAAAGCCTGGGGTTGAAATGCCATGTGCCTATATGTTAGGGACATCTTCCTGCTATTGAGTTGCAGCCGCTTTTGCACAGTCCACATCACAATTGTCTCAAAGCTAACTCTAACCTCAAAATCCTTCTCTAATTTGTCTGCTTCTCTTTATCTACAACTCCTCCTTTGTGTTTGGTATAGATTCAGTCAGGGAAATCAATAAGGAATAATGGCATTTACCTGGATTCACCTCATCAGTGTGCTTCATGAAAAGAGTGTTTTACACAGTAGATACACAAAGAGAGGCGGGGATAAGAGGGCAAAAACAACTTGAACAATTGCATTCAAACTGTCAGGAGCTATGTTCTCTTTCACATGTTTGGCTGTAGAATGCTGAGAATTGATTTTGTAATGCCAACAGGCATGAAGAGAGACTAACAATACTAGTCAGTTGGCTGTGCCATGCAAGTACCTGTATGGCCAATGTGTATCAGTTGGCTATGTTTCAAATCCTGCACATTAACCCTATGTATACGCTCAGTGTCTCTTGCTCTATGCTTTGCCTTTTAATTAGATTAGATTAGATTTGATTAGATTAGACAAGATGGAACTTTAATGATCCCTGTGAGGAAATTGGGTTGTTGCAGCAGCAGTGATTAGGATAAAGATAAGTAAGATCAGTAAAATACATCACCACGTTAATATTCTTATTATTTTACAATCTGTTGATATTGGAGATATATCAAAGCTGACACGGCTAACATGAGAGGCTAACAAAGATTTAGATTAAGTTCATCTGATGATGTGAAACTGTGTGATGTAGATGGGAATCTATGAGCTGGGGACCCTAGGGTGTCTTCACCACCAAGCCCCGCCTCTCCATGTGTGTCTCTATTCCTGTTTTAACAAGAGAGAAACTCTTCCAAGTTCACAGAGGCAAATAAGCCACAGTCTGACATGTTTCCACAGCGGCAGACGGAAGCCGGGTTGGCGACCTCTCTGTGTTTGTGATATGGAGAATAGAAAGAGCCCTTCAGTAGCTGTCATGTTTGGGATAATTAGAGCGGGGCCACAAACGGCTCGGGGGGCGCGGCGTTCTGCGGGCCCACAGGACGGTCTGGTCGATGCCGTGAGCAATTAAGTGGCTGCTACAAGCCGCTCCGCGAGGAAAGACTCGCCGCTTCCCTCCTCCCCCCTTGTTTCTTTTTCAGCTCTCGGTGACATTTTGAAAAAAAAAAAAAAAAGGTAAATAATGAGCTTTTTTTTTCAAAGCAGTCTATTCTCTCATTCTGTCTCTCTCCATCTGTTCGATCTTACTTTCCCCTGCTATACATTTTTCTATTCAATTCAGAACAATATTTCCATAGCAGTAAACAGAAGGTACATTTTCAAAAAGCAACAAGCATCAGTTTATACATTCAAACCATATTGAGATAAAGTAATTGGTTTGAAAATATGTAGTATGCAATAGTTCAAAATCATCTATTTTAAACAATAGTTCATTACCTCTATTGTCTGTCCGCATCTCTCTCTCCAAGTGTGTGTGTTTGTGTGTGATTGTGATTCTATTCACTCTTTCCTACTGTTTTATTATTGTGAGATTTTTCATTTTAAGAACATTTCTCCATTTGTCTCACTCTCTCCATCTTTGTCTTTCTCACTCTGTCTCTATCTACCTGCTCTTTCTCCCTGTCTTTCACTATACATTTCTCATATTCTGTCTCATCTCTCTTTCTCTCTCTCCATCTGTCTCAATCCCTCCATGTCTCACTCTCTCTCAATCTCGATCAGTCCCTCCCCTTTCAATTCAGTTTACGTCAGTGTGTTTTATTGGTATAAAAGTAAAAGAGCAATACTGCCAAAGCAGCAAGATCTACATTCTGCCAACATCAATGTCTCTCTCTCTCTCTCTCCCTCCCTCCATGTTCCTCCATGCAGTCACAGGTAAAAGAGTGGACTATAGCGGAGGGGGATGAGATGTGCTGAGCCCAGAGGAAGCTGAAGGTGAAAGTCAGTCATCCTGAACTGTACAATTAAATCAGAGAGTGGCAGGGTGAATGGGCCGCTCCCCTGGAGGGCGGCAGATAAAGTCGGGTGGCCGGTCCGCTGGGGGAAAAAGCCTTTATGGTTTATGGAGGTTCAGAGAGAGAGAGAGACTGCCCTGCCCTCACTTTAAACAGTCCCACTGTTTCTCTCTCTCTGTCACACACACTCACACCGCTTCCTAACACACTGCCACCCGATGATATCGCTTTGGAAAATGCATTGATATGATCTGAACAGTCGCTGAGGTACGAAACAGGAACAAATCCGTTTTCAGCATAGGCATTGACTCTATTTAGCGGTATCTACACCATAACTAGAAAAAAAAAAAAAACTCTCTCATTAAGTAATCTAATGCTCTAAAAATTAGATATTTCTTTATTAATATCAGGGTGGAAAAGCAGCATTTAAACCATGGGACACTAAACTCTCCACTGAAACCCAGGATGATAATAATAAAAACATATAGATTCATATTTAGGTGAAATGCGAAATGTCACATTAGAGTCAATTCAAGTTAAGGGCTTCCCATAGACAACCAGTGTAGTATTGATCAATTGTGCAACAAGAATCTAATCAAACAAAGGGCATCATATCCATCATATCAGACGACAATGACCAGCTGATATGTGATTTTTAATAAAAGGCCAATATCCGCATACCAATGACTGGCACGTCGGTCTGATGCGGGTACACTCTGTCCTTCTCTGTCCTCTCTTCCAGTCTTCTCATTCTCACTCTTTTTTTTGTCTTTGATTCTGTCTCTTTCGCTCTTTTCTCATCCTTTTTCTCCCTCTCTTCCTTGTTCTCTCGTTGCGCTCCTCAGCTCTTTCTCTCTCTCTCTCTTTCTTTCAGTTTCTGTCTGGTTCTCTCTCTCACCTTCTCCCTCGCTTACTCTGTTTCTGTATCTTGGTTTCTCTCATCCTCTCTCTCTCACTCACTCTTTCCTTCTATCTCTGCCCCCCTCTCGCCATCTCCATCTCTCTCTTTTTCCCCTCTCTCGTACCTTCTCTCTCTCTCTCTTTCTCGCCCCCTAGCATGAGGGGAAGCCACTCTGGGGTCTCAGTGGACGGAGTCAAATCTATCCAATTCAAACGGCTGTGAAATTGGGTTGGAAATGAGCTTGCATGTTGAACGAGGGAAAGTAAAAATCGACGCGGCGTTGAGCGGTGTGTTCGATGGGGCTTAACGATACGCCGCTCTGATGGAACCCAGCACTTTAGAGAGGCTTGCTTATAAAGAGAGAGACTTAGCAAATCCCAGTTATGGCTCATTATGCATGCACGGCAATACATAATCGGCCTTGACATTAAAGTTAACCCATGAAGTAATTAAGCACTGTTCACCCTCCAGACAAATTATCTGGATATTTTTTTTAGAGACGTTTCATTGCAAAATGCAATATCCATTTTGGAAAAAGAAAATGTTCTCTGATATTCAATTTGAAATGCACCACTGTGGTTGGAATGATAATCGCAACTGTTTTGCTAGATATTGTGATCACAGTTTTTAATCACTATTGGTGATTTAGGGAACAATATTATTACGACACTTCTGGCATTAACTGCAGTAGGCATTCTAAATGCCTACTGCAGTAGACTGTGTTTCAATATTGCCACAATGTGCCAGTATTCCACACCAGTGTTATTAAGTGTGGAAAGTGAAATTGCAATATATGATGACAAAAAAATGTGTAGTCCCATATTCATTGCTCAATACTTAAAAGCCACAGATGATTGTATGCTGTGAACACCTGCTATTTTCTCAGCATATGGCTCAGGATAGCTAATAACTTTAATATGCAATAGTGAGTTTTACTTTCATTACAGAAATCAAAGCCTTTGAGAAAAACTATGACACAGAATATTCTTTTTTTTTAGTCTATTTGTGTGGATCAGTCTAATTGAGCTACGTTTGACTTTGTGAGTTTGAGCCCCAGTCTCAATCTGTGTCTATACTGTTCACCATTAAATAAATCAGTAATACCATAAAAATAACCTTAAAACAAAATCCTGTAGTATGTACAAGCCATCGGTGTAAACAAAGCCCGACTGTTCCCCTCCTTAACACTGTGTCTACGTTCCGCTCATTCCCAGCATGCACTAGGAGGTTTCCATTACCCCATTAAGCCTTGTTGGGGAGATAAGGCTGTGAGCTCTCCTAAACTCCCAAACACACACACACACTCACACACACACACACACACAGGTTGTGAACTCTCCCTAAGGAGGCCCGCTGTTGTCAGGAAGAACATAAACACACGTTTGGCCTTCCCCCGGCTGGCCCTGGGTATGTGTGTGTTCGTGTGTGTGTGTGTGTGTCTGTGCGTGTCTGTGCGTGTGTTCATGTGTGTGTGCGTGTGTTCATGTGTGTGTGTGCATGTGTTCATGTGTGTGTGCGTGTGTTCATGTGTGTGTGTGTGTGTGTGTGTCATCCTGTGTGGTCCCTCTCTCTCGAGATATCGTAGCTCTCTCTCTCTCCAGAGCTGTTGTTTATCCTCTTTACCACTCTCTCCCTTGCCATGCTCTGAAGTTCAGGTTCAAGTGCGAATACAGCTACTTATTTCTAATCCGTGTAACCCATATATATGTATATATTTACAAAGAAAGAAAAAGGATTTATTTCCGTAATTTTGAGCACTCAATGGCCATGCAGACTGTTAGGAATTTGTTTCTGCTGTATACACAGCTGTATCCTTCTGAGAAACCCATTGACCTTATTCCCACTGCAGCCATTTTGTACTTAGGCTACGTCACACTCAGGGTGGGAAACTCTACCTGGAAGATTGGCATATACTGTATATCACTAGCATTACCTCAATACATAACTGTGGACTTCAGATATGCTAGCATTCTCGGAAACAACAACTACAACAACTGCTTGAATTTCGCAGGGAAGTTAGCTAGCTTACTAGATAGTTAGCTACTAGCTAGCTAGCAAGGCTGGATTCTAGTACCTTGGGCCAAATATTAGCCTAACTTAAAATGTGAACCTATATCGCTCCTCATTCTTGAGATCCATTCGTTTCTACCACATTTTTCAGTGAGGAATCTGTGAAATGATAAATGTTTGTCTGATTCCCAACAACAGCTTGATGTGCATCTTGGTAGTACACAACAGGACATAGCTGGTCTGTACTTGCTCTTTCGGCTAGAGTTTCCCGCTCAAAGTTCAAAATGGCTGCCGCAGAAATACGGTCAAAGCATGTATGCAAATTTTTGCATTTCACAAGGGTTCAATTTCTTGCTCAACAGGCAGGTTGCAGGTTGCAGGTTGCAGGTTTGATCCCTGCACATTGCAGGGATCAAACGTGCAGCCTTCATGTTGCAGAACGATCGCTGTACACAGCGTATGTGTCATCAGCCAATATCTACATGGAAGATACACCACCAGATATTTTCTTTTTGTTGCGAGAACACAAACAACAATCAATACTTTTTGTATGCTTTACACATCAAAGGGAATGACTCGGGTTTCGATTCAATATCAGCAAAGATTCTACCCATAATTGCTATGATATATGTCCAATCTGTGCCAACAATACTTTTGTAATAACAACTTTGAAGTTGGAAGACAACAGTTTCACTGCTCACCCAGTTAGTGCTCTTTGACTTTATAGGGCGGTACAGCTGACTACATGAGGGATGAGGCACTGTGCCCTGAATGCAGGTAGGGTGCATTTTCCTGGCATGGTGTTGGCCCACGCAGCAGCTTGGAGGGCAAAGTAAATGCTAATAGTTACAGAGTCATTCTGAGTCATCAACCTTCATCCTATAAGATTAAGTACTTAACCTTTATTTTGGTATGTATGATCTCCAAAATATAGAACAGGTTAGAGAACATCTTACCACTAGCCTATATAATGTAGCACTGCGAATCGTCATCACATTTTATTTCACAATAATATCTAGATACATAAAGGTAATACTGTGACTATTTGCATCATTCATTGTTGTGTATATATTTAAACCGGGTGGGGCAAAACAACCTGCTTTTGCCTAAATACATTGATGTCAGACTGTGATTTGTGATACAAATCTGATGCTTTTCATTTAATTATGAACTGAACTTTTTAGTATTCTTGTCTGTTTCTGCATGAAGAGTTCAGATCTGTATCAGGATTGAGGTTAATTAGCATTAAATTCAATAAATTCAGAAGTGCATTTTCTTCTACATTCAAAAACTGAACATTTTGCCATAAAAAAGGTTCAATATCAATAAATTATTAAGAATGAAAGCTCCACCGTGCTTATGGGAATTGCCATTTCGATTTGCATTTTTAGTAGAGTGGATTGGAAATTGAACCCAGCCCTGATTCGTGTGACATACTGTATCCTGAGAAAACAACACATATATTAAGATGGCAGTGTAAACCGGGCTAGGTTACAGTATTGTTGTGGTGCCATTGCAGCAGACCTGCCGCTTTACAAAAGGAGCGCTTTCACAAATCTATGAAGGAGGACAGGGAATTAAGCAAACACACACAGTTAAATAATATTTCAATGAAACAAAACAATCTCACAGCATGAGAAATTGGTTCTGGGAAAGTAGAATCTGGCTGAGAGAGAGGCACAACATTTAACAGCATGACATCCCTTCAGGCAGACAATTTGCTTGTGTGTGTATGTGTGTGTGTGTGTCCGTGTGTGCATGTCCATGTGTGTGTTTGAGCATCTACGTGGGCACCTGCAGCTGTGCGGGGATGTGTGTTTGTGCCTGCATCTTTGTGTGCATGTGTCTGCGTGTGTGTGTGTGTGTGTGTGTGTGTGTGTGTGTGCATCCCCATGGCGACACACAGGGATAAGTGGTGCTTGGCTGTGGAGGGACCGGTGAGAAATGGACGGGGTGAACGTCTCATAGACGGGAGGAGTCGGGATAGCGCTAATGGCTAAATGAAATTACCGTCACACAGAGATAGAGGGTGGTAATTGCCACGACACAGAGGAAGATGGACATTAACGAGAGGAAGGTCTTGTCATTAGGCCTTTAAGTCTCGAGCGGGTGGGAGTTTAAGGAAGGGAGGGATAGAGAGAGAGGGAGAGGGTGGGCGGAGTGGGAAATGGAGAGAGAGAAAACACCAAAAGTTTCTCTAAATGAGTTTGAGGGCAAGAGAAAAACAATTTCCTTCCCCAGTCGTGATGATGGGGCTCTGTGGAGGAAGTGCTTGCCCCTGAGGGAGGAGTAGCGGGGTGGGGGGGGAGGGTGCATGCGTGATAACTACTGTTGGTGAGGGAGCCTATATATACAGGAATTCACACAATACCCCGACTGATTCAATTACAGCCCGCCATTACCGGGAGTAGTCGGGCCTGAGGAGAGCAAAGAAAATTTCAGAGCTCAAAGTGAGGGGCTAGGCGCCCTGAGGTCAGCAGCTTTGAAATACAGTAAGAGAGGGGAAGTTGAATTTAAAGTTGGGACGAAGCGATATATAGTGTCCCCCCAAACACATTTCCTCCGCCGGTCTGCACTGCGTCCCGGTGTAAATCACGGAGCGGAGCGCCGTCGCTGCCAAGCTCTGAGGATTCAATTCCAGCCTAGACTTCAACTATATGATATATCTGATATAAATATACTGCTCAGGCAGTTTGGATGTGCCCGCCAAATAGCATATCATTCTAGTGAGGTTTCCCAAAACATACATAATGAGACCGTTTCGAGAGGGGAGCGAGCAGCTGACAGCAGCGCTGCAGTTTAAAAAGTGATACGTCTGAGTCGATATTTCACCGCGCTCGCGTCTAACCAACGCATATATCTTTGGGAATGTGACAAAAGATAATGAGACCGCTCCACAGAGGGAAGATTAGCAGGATATATCATAGCACAGCAGACCTTCGGCTGATCGGATGAGTCAAGAAGAGGCAGCGGTGGCTAGAGAAGAGAGAATGTGGCCGTAAGGTTGCCGGTTCGGAGCCCAGGCTTGGAAAACCTGGGCAGGGAAAGTGAATGGGTAATATTTTTTCCTCCCTCTACTTGAAGTGCATTTGATCAAGGAACTGAAACCCCAGTTGAGCTGTTCAGTGGCCAAGAGCACAAGTGTGAGGCATGAGTGTCTTAAATGTGTGACCCTCCATTCCCAGCAACTTCTCCTTCAAATCATTGCAGTGAATACAAAATGTATGTGCTGTTAGTCAAGTAGACGGTTAAAGAAGGGTTAAAAAATAGACATTTTCTCTAGGATGTCATGGTGAGTGAGGGGGCCAAGGGGCATATTGCATACAACATTATGGGTTTGAATCCAGGACAGAAGCTTTGCCACATGCCATCCCATCTGACCCTCCCATTTTTCTTGTCACTCTCCGTGGTGCTGTCTAATGTAACACAAAAAGTCATAAAAACAAATATTAAGAAAAAAAAGAGAAAAAAAAAAGAATGATACTGTCTTATAATCACTTTTCAGGCTGTCCTTCGAACTTCCTCAAAATGGCAATGGCAAATGCCACATGCCAATTCCTGTTGAAAATGAGTGATTTTGCTGCAGGTTTCTGTGCTGGCCCGGCCCCGGCAGCAGCGAGGCGACACTCTGCTCCGTGACACTTTAGCTCTACGCCGGTTAACTGATGGATGACTGAGGAGATGGAGCTGACTGATACAGATGAGAACTGTAATGGCTCTGACAGAGAGACCGGGAAGCCAGCCACCAACGAAAACACAAGCTCCTGGTGGCTGAGGTGTTTAGGTGTACAGTCGCAACCCGTTAACATCGCTCCGATTATTGTGGAGTTTTCTGTATTGTGCCTCCACCTGCCTCAACAAGCAATGCAGAAACCGGTCAGAGCAGTATGGTGACCTGTGAAATAGGAAAAGATACCCTCACACACTGGACGAATGTTCTCTTAGTGGGGAATTCAGCAATGTGTTGACCTCAACTCGATCTCTTACTGGTTTATTAAGCAATGTTTTGAACTGAACTGGCCTCTGAAGACCTCAACAAAGACCAACTGTGGTCCAAGCTTTGCTGAATAAGCAGCTATGTGAACACGTTAAGAAATGCTGCTGAATAAACTGGTAAGAGAGCAAAGATGAGGGTCAAACGCTTGCTGAGTAAACCTAACAGAGCAAGATGAGGTTGAATAAACCAGTTCAGGGAGGATTAACCCAGTGTGGGACTCGCTTTTTCAACTTTGTAATCTTGCCTGTGGCTCAGCAGGTAGAGCAGGTCGTCCACTAATCAGAGGGTCGGTGGTTCGATCCCCGGCTCCTCCAGTCCGCATGTCGAAGTGTCCTTGGGCAAGACACTGAACACCAAATTGCTCCCGGTGGTTGCGCCAGCACCCTGCGTGGTAGCTTGCCGCCATCGGTGTGTGAATGGGTGAATGTAGGAATATTGTAAGGCGCTTTGGATAAAAGCGCTATATAAATGCAGTCCATTTTCCATCAAGCTGTTCTATCTCCGGTCATGCATAAGCTTCCTCCTGGCACCATGCTGATTTGTGCCTGCTGTGCTGTTATATTTGGCCTTGTCCGTACTGTATTTTACTTCACAGATAAAGAAACACATGACACAGCATCATCTCTTTCTCCTAGTGCCTTCAGATATCCTTGGCTTGCATATCTGAGTGGCAAAACAGAGTTTAGAAGTTCCACTGAGAAATGGCAGCCGATGGAAAGTGGACGGAGTGGGCAAAGAGACAGCCAGTGACCCTGAAAGCTTTCTCCCACGGGTGCTCCTGCCACTTGATAACAAGGTGACCACTTCAAGATGCCATCCGCTACAGTACGGTGCTTTAAAAGGATAAAGCAATCAAATGCCCACTCTTGACCAGGCCCTGCCAGTCAAATACTCTCTTAGCTGAGGCAGCATACAAGAGCTTTGGTCACTTCTAAATCTTTCATGAAAGTGGGTTCAGGGTCATTGTATCTATTTGGAGCGGAATAGATGGTCAGGTAAGGGCGATTGCGGGCGGAGTCCATTAACTTAGGGAGACCTGTAGGACAGAGCGCGGCATTTCGATAGAAGCTGTTCACCTTGACTGTATCTCATATTCCCAAAGGAGCAACAATGCTGAATCCACAGAGTAAAAATCTCTACCTCTGCCTTGCCTGCTAAAATTACCTGTCATAAATTCCCAGTGGTTGCCTGCTGCTTACCACTACAGATTTAATACAGAAAGAGACAAGGTTAAGAGTTGAAACTCACATTTTAATTACAGTGTAGCTCAGCTTTTCTCCAGAGTTGCATTGCTATGCAGAATCCTCAGAATCTGTCCCTTAATAATTTCTTCCTCCCAGAACACAATGGATAGCATTTAAGCTCCAAGATTTCATGCAGTCCTAGGCATAACTGGGACGAGTGCAGTAGTACAAGGTACAAACAATAAAGCAATGTACAGTCAATCAAACTGAAGACATAACTTGGAGAAAGAGACAGAGAGAGAGGGACAAATGGAAAGAGATTGTCTGTGATTTTAATCAAGTGCGAATCTTCCATGTCTGTAATTTGTAAAGCGAAAATTCCAGCGCAAATTACCCAACCTGGTGAAGAAAGAGGTCCTCTGATAATACTAATCACATGTGAATCAAACTTTCGGTACTTTCTTTTTCTTCTTCTAGACGCATGATTTCTATCTTCATGAAAAATTAAGGCAGACGTAGAATCTATAAAATAAGGTTTTGAATGCATTGCTAGCACCAACTTTGAGTTTTGCTTTGTTAAATCAGGAAGTGACATTATACACTGTATCCTGGGTGGCGAATTTCATTATCCTGTGCAAATGTGTTTCAGGAAACGCAGAGGTAATTCATTGATTACATGAAGTCTCCACATAATACTTGTCCCATGCGAATAAGGCTAAAGAACAAGGGAAAGAATTGATTCACAGCCAGGTTCTTCACATTGCGAGTTGGAAGTGGGAAAGATCTCATGCCTCCTTGAGATACCATCGTACTCAAGTTACTGTTCCATTTCTTTAGCGGAAATAAAACCAGAAAAGAACCGACATTCTTGGCAGCAGGTACATCCATCTAACACCTGAGGATGTGGGTGGTACATACATAAACAAGAACCCCCAGACGAGACGCAGGATCTCTGCTGTATTGGCTGCCAGAGAGAAAAGCCATAGCATGAACAAACAAGCCTGTCCGCCGGCCCATTTCGCCGAAGCTGAAAGGAAAAACCTGTGTTGTCTCAGGGGGAGTTTGAGCCGCCGCAGCCTTGAAATCCAGAACAGAACTGAGAGGCATGGAGAGGAAAGTTTGGCAGGAGTGGGGAGTGAGTGCGCTCTGCATGTGTCGGTGTGTGTTTGCACATACCTACACGCTTGGCTATGTGTTGGTGTGCTTTCGTGCTTGTGTGAGTTTGATTATGTGTGTGTAAGAGTGTGATTGAGGGAAAAACAAAGAGAAAGCATTGATCCTGTTCCAGGTGAGAGAGGAGGGACGGTAGGTAGGAGTGTGTGGTCGCCATTTGGAGCGTGGCGAAGGACCACGACCCTCGCTAGCTCTAATTAACTGGCAGGACACAATCCACACTACCACAGTGTGTGTGTGTGTGTGTGTGTGTGTGTGTGTGTGTGTGTGTGTGTGTATATCAGTCATTAAGTGGAGGGGAAGGGAAGTAACAGCAGCACGCTCTTTTCTTCGGTCCAAGCGGCTTGACACAAACAGGCTAAGTGTCATTAGCTGACAGTGCTTGGGACTCTCATTATTTTTAGTATCTGGAACTCCAGATACTGCATTGCTATCAGCAATGGCTGGGCTAATGGCCTGCTGTGCTTGGCTATGAGGGCTGCAAACCAGTAACACCCACTCAAACACAGCGATGGTGGCCAGTTGGAAAGCGAGGAGAGGCTTTGGACATTATTTCCAACGGAACCAAAATAAAAAACGGTCCATTTGAACTAAAGTGTTAGACAGCGTGGCTCTCCATTCAACACTCAACTGACACCTTTTGGCGCTAACATGAGCACAAGACTGCTTTTCCATTCAATTCAGTTCTTAATTGTCCTGTCCAGTCTGGGGTTTAAATATCCATACAGCTAAAAGACATTAAAATACAACAGAGACATGAAGCAGCAACAAACAGTACAATGTAGAAATCGTACAGGTGAGGATCCCTCCACTCTGACTGATGTTGCATGTTCATTACCATGGAGCTGGAGAATTTGGGGATGAACTTAAAGGATTTTTGTTTTTTGTGAGACTGGTACATTGATCAAAAAGTGATGAGAACATAGACACCAAAATCATCAATATGTCCCCAGTAGATCATTTGCTCCAGTGGTCCATGCTAACATGTTAGCCTATACTATGTTGAATGAGTAAGTGAGTGATGAGTAAGAAGAATGACATTTTACTAATAAAACGTCCTTAGTGGTCCTTATTATATGTAGACCTGTAGATTAATAAATTGAAAAACTGAAATATCATTAACTTAATACAGCTGATGTATTCATTCACTGTGCAGTGATTTCTAGCTGTACACAATCTCCCATCTCCCATCACATTATTTTCCTATGACAGTGGTTTTTAATCCTCATGGTCCCCAGGACCCAGAGTGCTGCTGGTTTTCTATCTTACCAGGTAGTTAATTATAGTTAATTGCATTCACCTGGCATCCCAGGTGTAAAATGTAAAATAGCATCTGATTAGATGACTAGAGTGAAAACGAGTGGGGCTCTGGGTCCCGAGGACCACGATTGAAAACCGCTGTCCTTTGAAAACAGGGAAAGCAGTCCCTGGTAGTTCTAAACAATGCTATTTTAAGTGTGCAAAGTTTACCAGTTTCCCTCACAAAACTGGTGGACTTTTTGAGGGAGAAACGTGAACTTTGTGAGGGAGAAACTTGAACTTTTAAAATTACTTGAAGAGCAATGAAGGGAAACAAATCCAAGGCACTCTTCTCTTCGTTAAGAAGTTAAAAAGCCTTTATTTTAGTGGCTAATGCATGGCATTACAGATTAAAAGTTGCACTGAGGCATTGGGGGCTTTTAAAATGACTTGCCATTTAGCTTTAGAGCTGCTACAAGTTCTTTTCTCACTTCTGAGATGATGCTAAACGCCTGCTGTCCCTGAAGATGGTGTTTGCGTAAATATTAGCATGGAGTACTGGAGCAAATGATCTACGGGGGACACTTGGATGATTTGGATGTCTATGTTCACTAAATCACTAAATGGGTAATTTGAACAATGGGCCAATCTCCCAAAAACTTGGTGCATTTCTTTAAGGATTTGCTATTTGGCTGGCATCTTCAGTCAGACCCATTTGAATACATGGAAGTGAGGAGAATTTTGCACCATTCTCCACAGAAGTAAATACCTGTTATGTTCTAGCAGGGTTTCTCTGGCTTTACAGCCCAGACAAGGTTACAAAAGTTTCAAATGTGTCTATGTATGGTTCAATCCCCCTTTAATGCAGCCTGGGAGAGATGAGGACTTAAACCTGGGAAATTCACCTGGAAATAAAAAGCCAGACATAATCATGAAACTTTCAAAACACACAAGACTTATTATATACACACAGAAATAAAAACATCAGATCAGGTAGTACTGCCTGCATTCTGCAGAATAGTGGTTTTTGAAATACCTTTTATCGTTTGTTTTATTTTATTTAGACACCAGATTGGAGGAACTAGGGTGTTGCCGAATAGGACAAATGAGTGTCAGAAAGTGTAGACAATCACAGGAAAGTACTTGAAAGTACTCTTCACTGTGACTGACATCCTACCTGACATTTTCTGCACTGTGCTCATGCAGTGAAGCTAAACCATCTGGGTGAGAAGGAAGCAGCGCAAAAGAAGTGCTATTAATTATTTCTGACTACTTTTAAACCCAGCTCTGCCACTGTGGAGTCTCTGAAAATTTAACAAAATTTGGAATGAGGCTGGAATACCCTCTTGTGAGAAACCAGCGTACCTTTCACAGCCACGGCCCGGGCAGTGGGGTTAAGACAGTGGGAGAGACCGACCATCTTAACTTTGTATCGAGCTTTACCTTGCCAACAAGAATCCAAGGGAACGAACACTAAACTTATAGAGCCTGTGGAAGTCTCAGATTACATTTTAGAAGGCAGTTTATCCTCGCACGTACATACACACACGCACACACACACCACAGAGAAACGCATCTACAGAAACACACACTCACGACACCGGTCTAAGCCCCCTTTTGAAGCAAAGGCCGTCTCTCCCTCCCTGCTAGAGCCGAGCTCGGATGAAGGGAGCAATCACTTTGAAAAGCACTGATGGGAGATTCAGTCTGGCCATAGGTGCTCTCTCTCTCTCTCTCTCTCATACTCACACACACACACACACACAAAGGCACCTGACCAGAAACACACAGTTCATCAACACACACGCACACTAACAGATTCACAAGGAACTACACAAATCACACACACACGTGCTCCCTCACACACTCACGAACACACACCAAGCTCAGCAGTCAAAAATCAAGCCCACTTGCCTAATCAGTATTTGGAGGAGAAAGAGTGAGAGAGACAGAGAGAGAATTTTAACAGCGTTCAACAAAGAGATTAAATGGCTTTGATCTAACAGGGAATCAATATGGCCCTGCCAAACTTGTAAAGGCCAGAAAACCAGCTTCAAGGAAGACCGGGCGGGAGCAGACGATGACATCACAGAGAGCTGAAGGGAGTTACCACACCTGCATAGTGAAAATGTTCAACAAACTGAAAGATGTTTTTGTCTTCTATGCGTTCAAGCCTACATTCAAGCCATTTCTGATTTATTATATTATCCTCAGCAATTACTATGATCCGCCTTTACAAGACATAATTGAATAATCCAAAATAATCTAATAATCACCTTTTCGCTAAAAAGTATCTGTAATCCGATTCTTGTGTTTTTACAGCAATTGTAATAGATTCCATTTACAATCTTTGCAGTCAGATCGCTGCATCCACTTTACATGTCATCCAACTTTTCACATCACAAGAGATATTACCATGGGGAAGGCAGGTTTTGTGGCCCAATAGCCCAAGGCTACTATTTAGCAGTCCATGCAGACTGTCCTATGTGACCAGAATCTAAAAAAGAGCAAATGGGAATATAGAAAAGTATAGAAAAGCAAGGCAAATACCCTCCAGGCTAGTGATCAAAATCCTTCAAGCAAAGGGCAACACTATTATTTTTTTTAACCTTTATATTTATCCAGGGAAGGGTCTACCTGGGAGCTGTTCATAATCATACATCACAGAAACAGAAAACATGGAAAGAACAAAACCATCTAAATCTATGCTTTTATACTGATTACAGCCAAATAAACTGCCCAGCTGTTACTGGACCTGTTAGACTGGTTTCTGATGTAGCGTCATGTGAAATCCATACTTTACTGCATTATTTGAAAGGGAGAAGCAGAGATAACACAGATACCACATTGATGATACCAGCATCCTGTGTGTTGTACATGTATTTATGTGGCTTCAAAGCTAACTGTTGTGTGTTCTCCTGTGCTGGTCCCAAGTCGGCCTGCGCCAGATGCAGACTCTTTGGGCCAATCACGGAAGAGAATAACAAAAGGGTCATCTCCCTGGGCATCGGCATGGTGACTGTTGCCATGCCAGCGCTGAGCTGGTCCCTAACCGGGCTGGGTGGTGCCTAAGGTCTTTGCTTTGATGAGGTGTGTGTTTGTGTGTGTGTATGTGCGTGTGTGTGCGTCAGTATGTGCCTGCTCAACTATATCATGCATGTACAATCGGAAATGCGGGTGTGCGGTGTGTGCGTGTGTGCCTGTGTGTATGGGAGTCTCAGTTTATGCATGCTCAACTATATCATGCATGTATAATAAAATGTGCTGGTAGACAGTGTGTGTGCATGTGTGTGTGTGTGTGTGTGTGTGTGTGTGTGTGTGGGTGCACATCTTCCAGGACAGGGTCCATTAGAAATGAGCTGAAAGGGCACGAACAGTTCCCACGCAGTGCTGAATGTCACTAGGTCAAGCCACCAAGGCTCTCCCTCCTTCTCTTCTCTCCCTCGCTTTTTCTCCCTCAATCTTTCCTGTTAGCCAGTTCCCTCTCTCTCTCCTTCTCTCTCTCTCTCTCTCTCTCTCTCTCTCTCGCTCATTTGGTCACTAGCTTGATCACTCTCTCTCTCTCTCTCACTCCCCCCCTCCGTGGAACTGAACGTCAGTACCATCAAGAAACTTTCTTTTTGTCTTTTCCTTGCTGCCTGTCTTACAGAATCTCTCTGAAGCCCTCAATAAGTCACACTCTCTAAGTCGCTCACTTAATTCCTCACCTCCTTACTCCCAAGCTCCTGACCTACCTCTCTACTTCCCTATGTACCTCCCTAGCTCCCTACCTCCTTGCCTAGCTCCCTACCTCCTTACCTCCCTACCTGCCTCCCGATTTACCTCCCTACCTCCCTCACTCCGCTGCAGATATGAATGTCAGGCAGGTTAAAACCAGCAAGGACATTCCTCTCTCTCTCTTTCTTTCTCTCCTTCCTTCCCTCTCCTCCTTCAGTCACCCTGCCACTCGCTCCCTTATGCAACCACTTGCTCCCTCCCTCCTTCCCTCAGCGACCTCTATATATTGACCTCTGAGTCATGACTGTGTCCCACTTTGGTAACTGGATGTTATTGATGGTGTTTGGCGCTGTTCCAAATCGTTGTACGGCACGTCATTAACCAGCGCAGCAGGTCAACATGATGCATCATACAATCCACTGTCATCACTTATCCAGGTACTGTAAGATCTGACAGTCAGCTGCATTGAACATGACTTGAAATGTGTTCAGTGAGATGGCATCTATTTTTGTTTTAGATGTCATTCTCCATCAAAGGAACAAGATTTGAATTAGCTTTTGTAGGAGTCAATTATAGAAATTTTATTTTTAGATTGTGTCTTATTATGCTGGTGATGACACCCCAATACTCCCCTGGGGCTGACTGATTGGTTGACTGATTATCTATCTATTTATTGATCTATTCAATATTTTGTTACCATTATTTATCCAGGGAAAGTTGACTGAGCATGGGTGCTTTTTTCAGCAACTCACTGCTTCACATTCATACAGTTCCACACATTCACACTTGGGAGCTGCCAGTCTTCCACTGGTGGATACTGGAGCAGTTGGGCATTGACTGCCTTGCTCAAGGGCGCCTTGACCCTAGTTGTTGACTGACAGGACAGCATTTTCATTCATTTTCACTCTTTCACTTTCATTCAGCCACCCAGTTTTTTCCCAGTTGGCCGAGGAATTAGAACCGGTAACTTTTCCAGTCACAAGTTAGCTTCTCAAACCTTAAAGTTATTACTACCCCAATACATTTTTATATTCAATAAAAAATACTACCATTCATAAGTGTATGATGGCTGTAGCGCATGCCTTAATCTACCCTCTTAACAACTTGCAACCTGTTTGATGTTACGGTCCCCAAAAAAGGACATCAGTCATCAAAATCCTCCATCAAGACAGAAAATATAATAAAAAATCAAATATTCGTTTTTTTGTTTCTTTTTTGACCTTTATTAATGCTTATGTTTTTATTTCCTTCCCTACTGGCTTCTCTCGGTGCTATAGGTGTCTGAAACAGCTCTGCTGTCACATACTAGACTACAGCGTCAGTGAGAAACCATGTGTCCCCCAACTGTTCAGGAATCGGGGGAAAAAAAAATGTTTATCCAACTGACTGCTGTGGATTTTGACATCCAGTTGCATTTTGGACTAAGAGATCCAATGTCACAGTGTCAACCTACAAGAAAAAAAATGTCTGAAATACAAATACCAGGGCTTTTTCTCCCGGGGACATAGTTGCGAGCCTCTGCAGAGCTGCTAGACAGCCATCAGCACCTCTTGGCCTCTCTATTTGCTGGGAGGGAAAAAACTCACAGCAATCAAAAGAGAACACCATCATCACCGCTGCAGGAGGGAGGGAGGGCAATGATGGAGAAAGAGAGAGGATAGAAGAGAGAGAGAAAAAGAGAGTGAGAGCGAGAGAGACTAGAGATGGAAGGAGAGGAGAGAGGGGGGAGAAAGAGAGGAGAGTGAGACCGAGAGAGATGTGGGCTTTTACACAGTGGGGAGTGAGGGCTATCAAAATGTGTTAATAAGTGTGTGTGCGTGTGTGTGTGGGCATGTGTGAATCGTGGGTAAGATTCCACATTCACAAGATCTATTCTACACCATAAACGGGCACACACACACACACACACACACACTTTTGGGACTGTGATTCAATTCCCATACAGATGGTTGGTGCCACACAGCGTCATTCCTGGACTGTTACTCTATTTGCTGATGTATGACCCCTGGTTGCAGAAAGAGGTTTCAATTACCTGAACTGCCTGAAGTGCGTGTGAATCTCATCACGCACTGCAGCAGCCTTTAAAGCACACACCTCGCTTGCACAATATGATACATAAATCGTTCCTTATGAGTTTCCTCGGCCTCTCAGTTGCAGGGTCACATGGTCTCAATTCTGTTTGATAGAATTCCATTAGTATTGGATACAGTGGAGAGTTAGAACAGCTCGCGGTCTATATGTCGCTTCAGAAGCTTTCCCATTTTTTTCAACCCAATAAGAAGATTTTCTGCAGCACTGATGTGATCGGAGGTTTTCGAATGAGCCCAGCTGAAAATAAATAATCAAATAATTGATTGCCAAAAGGCGTGGTGTCAGTCTGTGTTCCCTGGAAAATGCTTTGTAATTGTTGTAACTCTGGTGCAGACCCAGCTTCACTCCTGGGCACATTTAAGGACCAGCTCCAGTATTTGTCACAGGTTAAGAATGGCTCTAATTTGGATATTTCTATCATGATATGCAATTTGCGCTCATTATGCGGGGGTAATTTTCCAGCTATGGGAGGCCGCCGCAGCCAAATGATTATAAAGGAAACACTGGATTCACTATTCCAACGTTTGAAACGTGGTCACACACCAGCAGTTTGTCTGGAGAAGATTGTGGAACATGTCTTGGCTGTTTTCTAGTATGGAGAAGAAAGACTAGGGCAGTGCCAAGCTCTGCCCACACTGTCCAGCCACTGCTTTCTACACACACACACACACACACACACACACAAGCACACACGCTTACATACACACAGAGACACACAAACAAATTCACATGCACCCTACAAACACAGATATGCACGCATGAGTACAAACACACTTTGTACTCAGAAAATTCACACTCTCTCTCTCTCTCTCTCTCTCTCTCTCTCTCTCTCACACACACACACACACACGCACACACACACACACACTGCTCCGGGCCATGACTGGTGGATGGCTCCGAGCCTGGAGGATGGCAGGTGTCTGCTGGTCAGAGCCAGACCCCTGTTACTGGCAATGAGACAATGTGTGTGCGTGTGTGTGTGTGTGTGTACACGCTCACGCCCATGTCTGTGCCTTGCAAAGAGTCCAAGGGATTATAGAGTTGCTACTGTACATTGCTTTCATCTCTCCCTCATCTCCACGACGACACCCCAGGCACCTGCCGCCGAGCGTTGCCAGCTGCTGCAAACATACATCTGCTACAAGGAGACGGCTGTGACGTCCCTGACAACAGTGAGCCCCTCCTTTCACCGCACACCCTAACTAACAATCACTTGCACACAGTAGCAGCCATTTCAAATGATCAAAGTATTTCCCTCAGACAGCAGTGTTCTGATTTGATATGCATAAAGCCTGCAGGCCTTCAAGGAAACAGGTAAGAATCCTGTCCAGCCGCCTGCAAGATGCTGAACTGTGTCGCATTCTGCATGACCATCTGCCCCACTTTGATCTACATTTGAATCTGGTTCCATTAATAGTCGTGAGGCCCTTCTTTGCTGTGGTTATGGTTACGACAGTGGTGCGGCATCATGTGAAGCACAAGTACCCATAATGTCTGCCAGGAACAGCCCCGAGGGGATTGTGGCTTTTACACAACAGTTACCTCTGCATATGTACCGTCTGAAAAGTGTTTTTCTCTCCCTTTGTCTTTTGTTCTACAAAGCAGACATGCAGAAGACTCAGGATCTAGCAGGACAGATGGCTACTGGTTACCACAAGTTCACTTACCAACTAATTCATAAAGTGTAAGTGTATGGAAAGAGATTAGTGCCAGAAATTGAAATTGAATGTGATTATTACTGAATTTATTAATGAATTTTTGACACTTGTGCTTGGATGTGTGTTACAGGCTCAGTCTGAATTAGGAAAACTACATTTGAATTGGGAAAACAGAATTTGAAATTATAGTTAAAAGTTAAATAAAAAAATAATCACATTCATTTTGAAGCCATTCAACAGATCAATATGAGCATTACAAATTCAAATTGCTGCAATTCAAATACAACCTCTGCTGGCACTAATCTCTTTCCATAGAGGTGGGCTTTACAGCCTCACTCATTTCAGTTAAAACACATATTTGACCAGTCAGATTGGTTGTCTGGGATGAGCCATTATAAAACTGGCTGCATCTGTTCAATAGCGAAGTAACAGACCGGGTTCTGACTCTCCCACTGGGAAATCCAAACAACGGAAGAAACTGGTTTTGTCCCAATTCACTCAGTCTCGGTAATTAATAGTAAGCCAGCAAGTTCTAAAAGTACAGTGACAGAGTTAGGGATGAAGAAATCCATTTGGGGGTTTAGCATGAGAGGATAAATGCTCAGAAAAATTCATGTATTGTTCTTGTTCTTCTGGATTTTGGTAAATGTGGATTTTTTTTTAATCCATATTCAGTCTCCCAGAAGGAAAACCGGTGAAATAATTTACTGTAAAACGTCCAACAAACATGGAGTCTCCAGTGATAAACTGAATCTAAAAGAACAGGACGTCATATTTCAGCATTTTAAAATGGACACTGGGTCTTTTCATACTGTACAACTATACATACAACTTCCTGCATTACCTGTGATCCTGCACAATGGTTTGAGTATTGCACTAACACTGGCCGGTTTAGAGCTTCCATTCCCCCCGGGGCCACCCATGTTAAAAATGTACGCACACGGTATACTGTAAGGAGATTTGGATCAAAGTGTCCACTAAATGGCATATGTTTCCACCAAATGGGGTACTGTATGTATTTCTGAACCAAATGGAACTTTAAACCATCTATCTATAGCCAGCGGCTTGGCTGAGGCGAGGAGTTAATGTGATTGGCAGGCAGGGAGGAAACCTCACGCTTCAGGCTCTGAGACGGAAAAGACAGCAGCGTGGCACCAGGAATCTATGACTTGAAATTTATGCTACAGGCAATAAAATACGGAGAAACAAATTCAAGAGATGCAGCACACACAGGGATTGTGACAGAGATCAAAATATAATCAGACACAAAATCAGCTGTTTTTATGGAAAATATGTCTGTCTCCAATAGCAGCCTGCTTCTAATGAGCGCTGGGTGTCTTTACTTATTAAAGTAAATTAAGCCATGGGATTTTAGTGAAAGTCTTATGGCAATAAACAAAATGTGCATACCAAATAATAACTTTTGAAAAGCCTCAGCGCTGTCTAATTGCCAGTTCATTGTTTTCCATTCTGTATATTAAAAATGCCGTACAAGTGCTTGATAAGTGAAGCCCAGTGTTTGTCTCTCTCCAGCTGCTCCGCGCCCGTCACATTCCCCACAGTCAGCGGTCCTGGGCCAGCTGTTTACCTGCGACCTTCAGGACTCTCCTCTCTGCCCCCCGGCCACTCCCGCAGCACTTTCATCATATGCCAACCTGCCACTTTCCAAGCTGCCAAGCAAACTGCTGGAGGCCCGCGGTCACCGCCGGCCCTGAGGTCAGGGAGAGACTCGGAGATTCAAGGCCCCGACAGGTGTCCTGTTGCTGGGGTAAATTTGTGATGACAGCCTGGGGCTTGGTGGAGCTCCGGGTCCATTAGTGGAGTCCTGAATCACAAACGCATCAGGACCATCAGTATCTTGATCAGGACCACGTCACGTCACCATGGGCCTTGATGCACACACACACACACACACCAAAAACATGCACACTAACACACACACACACAAAGCCCCTGCCTCCGTATCTCTCTCATTCTGACAGGACCCCTACTGGGACCGAGTTGGAGGGTGAAGGAGAGGCAGAGGAGAGGACAATAATGATGAGATGACATTATGATGAAGGAGGAGAGAGATGTAGACAGACGGCTGGAGAATGACAGCAGCCCTAACCCAACACACACACATACATACACATATATCTGAAGAAGTTCCAACAATGCGGAAAGTTTTTTTTGTGTTTTTTTTTTTTTGGTAAGCCTTCAGTGATTCACTTTCCACTCCTGGGAACTAGATATTGTTTCTCAGTGATATTACCCCAAACTCTGCTCACTGGCTAGAACCGCACAGCATATGTTGCCTAGCAACATTAGCTTATTGAACACTGAGGATCCGTGACTTCAGTGACGCAACAGCTTTAGATGGAGAGCTCTGGAAACAATGTGCCACACAGGAACAAAAATAACAAGAAAGGAAATTAAAGCCGAGCACTGGCAGGCTGCGGCACTTTTGACTAATACTACCTGCTGTTTTCTATATTTTATTAGAATCACAGCGGCTTTTATCCACTTTGTACGTTAACTAAACAATAGAAAGAATTTGTTTTGCTGTGGTTAACACCAAACTTCACAGGACAATGCTAAAATAAACAATCCTATAAAGAAAATATATTTCACATATAATTCAGAATACGTTTATAGATATATTTCATATATCTAAATATAAAAAGTGACCCAAAATGTATTTGTACATGTGCATAACATTCCTACTAATTTTGTGAGTGACCAAAATAGATTTTGGATATACTTGCAGCACATAGGAAGAATGTGTATTTCCAATGTCCAAAATATATATGATAAATTAATGTCATTTACACGCAAAAAACATTTTTTTGATCATTTTTTTGTATTTTGAAACATCTCTCCAAACATAATCTGATGTATATGTGAAGTGTATTTTTTGCAGTATGGGATTACAGCAAGCATAACTGCTTCTTTAGCTTCACTATGGCGGCTAATGCATCAATGTTGGAGCATACAACTTTGACCGGTACAAGTCTGTCAGAGCATTTCCTCGATTTCCTCCTTTTTTTTTACCAGACAATTGTCACACAATGGGAGAAATCTTTCGCCAAGCCTGCAACCAACCAACTTACTTGACCAATTAAAATTAAACTGCAGCTTGTTATCCCTTCAGGTAAAGGATTTGTCCATTTATTCCAACTCTGCTTGACAGTGAGATTCACCGTCTCATGCTGACCTATATATATATATATATATATACCTCCTCTATAGAATTAACTCCAGACCAAGTCCCAAATCCTGTACTTCCATGCATCGTAATACACACCACGCCATTACGAGTGACGGTTTTAGCAGTAGTCTTCTCGTTAAGTTGAACAAGGAGGGAGAGGGGAAGGTAAAACCAATTTGTCTTCCTTCCCATTCTCCCTAAATCTTCAAGGAATGCCTTGACATTTTGGATTTATTTCATTATTTCTCTTCAAACACTTCACACAAGTTTTTGCATTCGTCTTTGACTTTCTCTCACAGTGGCTTGTTTGCTTTGTTGGAATTCATCGTTTTAGCAAAGGGGAATGGGTAACCTTAAGCTAAGTATCTAAAATTCAAAATGTGACCCAATATTGAAAAAACACAGGCACACTGTGGGAGATAGTTTTATAGTTTTTAATAGATTATTGATCTTAGTTTGAATAACTTTAAAATGCTTTATTACATAGCAGGGTTCATCCAATTATTTTAGTTGAATTATTAATTATTGAATAAAAAAAGTGCATTTTGCTCATTTTTTTATAATGAAAAACAGGCTTCACAGGCTTCCCTGTGAAGTTAAAACAGCGTGGGTTCATGGTGTTTCGTTTGTTGTAAGGGAGAAGCATTTACATCCCCTCCCTGAACACCCCACATCCACACACACACACACACACACACACACACTATAGTAATTAGCTTGCATCTCATCAGCACCAAGTGTCTGATCACTGGAAAGATCCAACGGATGGAAACATTGCAGAGAATGTGTGATTTTGCGATTAGCTAACAAACACTGAGCATGTACCGACAGACTGGTATCCAACAGATGCAGGGCAAGAATGCGCAACACACACACACACACACACACACACATACATACAAACACACACACACACACACACACACACACACACACACACACACACACACACACACACACACACACATACAACACCCCCATACAGTGTTTAACTCAAAGTCAACAGGGAGGGAGAAGAAGCCAGATGCTGGCTTATTAAGCTCTCATGCTGTACAGCACAGACACTCCAGTTATCCTTCCCCCTCTCCCTCTCTCCCTCCGCCTGCCTTCCCCTCTTCTTCTCTCCCTCTTTCTCTCTCACTCCATCCCTCTGTGTGTATGTCTCTCCACCCCGCTCTCCATCCCTCCCCTTTAGCGCAGGCCAGCTAGTGACGAGCAGTGAAAACAATAGCACTTTGAAACAGTAGACCGCTGTGCAATATGAATGATAATCGTGTCTCAGCCTCCGTCTCACACACACATGCATTCGCCCTCAGGGATAGGAGATATGTGAGGGCTGCTTGTATGACCTTGAATTGGTTTCATGTCATGTCTGTGCATAATGAGAGCCGCTAATGCCGCTCCATGCCTTCGGGGAGGGATGGAGGGATGGAGAGAGGGTGAGAAGCTGAGCGGTTAGTCTGACTTTTCCACTGACGTGACGCGAGTGTGATGGGAGCCGACAGCCGGCGGGACACGCTGAGAGTTTTTTTGGAAAAGGCTGAAAAAGACAGAACGAGGGAACAGAATGAGAGACAGATGCAAAGAGAGACGAGGCGGGGGGGGGGCAAGAGAAGGGGTCAAAAAGAAGAGACGGAGACAGAGATAACCGCTACAGAGAGAGACAGTTGGTGAGAAAGAGTGAGAGTCGCACAGGGAAGGATAGAGAGGGGTGAAAGGAAAGATAGAGAAGGAACAGATAAAGATATTCTTGTTATCCTGTTGGAAGGAGCCAAAATATGGACGTGTAACAGTGTTTAATCCAAAATATTTGCTCTGCATAATTGTGCCTCACCAGCGCCTACAGCTGGGACTTACTAGAGTGATAAATTAGCTCATCATGCCAGGAAAGCATGGGAACTTCATTCAAAGTGGCAATTAATCTCTCTTTGTGAGAGTGTATACATCAACACATTGGCATAACAATGAACACTTACAAATGTATCCACAGCCTGGATACATGCATCAAGTATACCTACAGTGCAACAGAGGGCAATGGAGAGCAACTGCAGTTCATTGTGCTCCGAATTCAAAAGCACTTCTAATACACTGTTGCTTGTTTGAGGTATCATGAATAATTACCGTTGAATTAATGAAGAACTGACACTGCATTATGGCTAAGGAGGTTGTTTGTAGCAGTGAAGAATTACAAAGACACACAAGGGGATTCATTTCACTTCTGTTCTAATCAGTTCTGGATGTAAATGTGCTCAAAAATTCGCAAACAAACATGATAGTGCAGAATCATTTGGTAAAGTGTGTTTTTATTTGGGTCAGTTGAACGTGAACAGGCCCAAACCCTTGAAAAGAGAGGAATGTTCCAGTGTGAGTTAATTCAGCACCAAGGACAGAGGCAGAGTCACGGTGCAGGAAATGAAGAGCTGGGCTGCACTCTGCCTTTCAGCCAAGAGGAGGAATGTAGTTTACACCAAACTGCCACAGCCAACTGGAGGTGTTTCTCATGCTCATACGGCAAATGGGAGAGCAGAAGTGGAGTCTTTCCTGAGATGGCACTGTAAGTCAGTGATGGGGTCGATTCTGCCATTGATTCTACCAATAAGAGAATGGATTTTCTTTAAAATCCCCAAACGGGGGGCTTTCTGATGGCTCGGATGGATAAAATGCATGAGGTGTAACCATGATGTTCTTAGTTCAAAAACAGCCTGGGACCTTTGTCGCTTGTCATCCTGCTCTCTCCCATCCCTCCTGTGTCTCTTCACTGTAAACTTATCCAATCAAGCAGAAATGCCATAAAACAATCCTAAAACTGAAACATGGGGGGGAAAAAAGGTTCACATCTCCTACTTAAAATCTAATAATTGAGAAGGGATGCTCTGAATTGTTCCCAATGAATAAAAAAGTGTTTATAACCATCAAGTCATTCTCCCCTGGTCTGCATTGTCTCATAGATTCAACTTGTTTTCATTTCCTTGTAACTTCTCCTAGCGCTGCACACTGTTTGTTAGACATTACAAATTTAACAGGACAGTACCAGCGGTTTACATCATCCTCACCACAAACTTTGGCCACTAACAGTAACACACTAACACTTACACACTAACACTAACCCCATACAATATCCATTACACCCCTTTCAATTTCTGGTTAGTGGGTACAATTTCGTAGTAGCCTGGGCTGAGAAATACTATCAGGTACTGGCTTGAGGAATAGTAAAAACTTACATCATGGATTCTTATGCAATCCTCACCTTATGCAACTAAGGCTTTATGCAACCTCAAATACAAGAACAACAACGGTGGGGCCAAAGACAATGAAAGGAAGAATGTGACCAAAAGCGATTGATTTTTAAAGTGTACACTCCCACAGAGGCCCACATGCTATTGTTTTCCCCAGTATCCGAACACATCAAGTGGGGTAAAGCCCCCAGACAAACTAGAACCAGGTCAAATTTCAATTTGCCATCTTACCGTAGTATTGAAAGCGCTCCCACAATCTATTAAGTGTTATTGAGTCTGAGCTCCCGGACGAGCCATGCAGAGATAGGATACGATCAATAACTCAGTGTTTCCCTTTACAGTTTGCACCTGAGTGATCACCTTGTCTTTGGATGAGAGCCATCTCAACATATTGGTTGAGATATTAATTTGAGCCCACGGTTCATTCAATTACCTTTCCCTGTCCAAACACGCTCGCCAGAGCCGGTGTGGCAGCCGTGATTTATTTGCACAGATGATATGCATTGAGCCAAATTCAATTACGTGCACTCAAGACAAGACTAAGCCACTGAGCGAAAGCTGATATGGTCTCCAACAAAAACAGCGCTTCCAAGTCCCAGGCAAACAAGGGAGTCCATTTAAGGTAAATACCCACTGTTTGCCGAAGCTCTCCAAGCAAATCAATTGTATTCCTTACTGCACCTGGAACTCTGTGGTATGACCTGGATGACAATGTGGCTCAGTGGGTGGAGCAGCTACACTGCTGTGGGTAAGTGTTCAGTTCCCATTTAGCCCGCATGAACTACAATCTCATACACACAGGACTGGAAGGCTTTTTCAATAAAAGCACCAGAAAGAATACACAGGAGCAGGTGCATGCGATAATAGGAAGCATGCAAATAAGAAACTAGAAGGCCTTCGCTTCAACATTTTGCATCCCTAACTTAATCAAAACAAATGCTAAAGAAGAGTGGCACAAATTGTACACCGCAAAATGGACACGGATGGCAGGTGTGACATGAAGAGTAAGCAAAGGACGGGCATTGGGAGCCTGATGTGTGCCGAACGACAAATAAAGCTTCATCTCTATTCACGGTGTTTACATGAATGAGCTGGGGTTACACGTGACAAACGCTCTCTGTTTCACCCTGGCATCTCTATTCTTCTGCTTGTCACGATGAGGGATCCCTACGCTGATCACATAAAAGCAGAAGTGTAACAGCGCAGGGGAGTCAGTGAGCCTCCGCCGTTCCCTCTGTGTGTTTTTTCGATGCCAGTCTGACTGCGGAGCTGCCGGCAATGAGACACGTCTCATTATGTGGAAAATCACACCGGGCCGGCCGATGTCATGCCAGGCAATAAGAGCGTCGCGTCGTCTTTCAACGCAATTTAAACATCTGCGAGACAATTGGAAACAACGGTGGCGCTTGTGAGATCACGACCAGAGTGGAGCAAATTGGACAGGTGGCTTTTCAAGTCTGTATCAAATGTGCGGTAAAGTTTTAATGTGCTCTGCAGAGGGAGGGGCGAGGCGGCTCAAAGAAAACACAGTAAAACACACTTGTGCAGGCCACCTTCACATATATATACACACACACACACACATTTAAATCCAGTAAAATATCCCTTTATATAGCTTCCATTAAATAACCACCTTGATGTCACCAAACACCACACTCATGTGCATAAAGTAAGAAAAAAAAGAACACCTTTAATGGTTGCAAGTGCCTGTCATTAAAAAACCAAGAGCGAATTTTATCCCCCACTTTAGGCAAATGAAAAAGCATGATCAGAGGAAGCGGCGGGCCTGCTAATAGAGCTGCTTGTAAGCGGTGCACCGTCCCAAAACTGCGTCCCGCCCAAGATCAGAATGGCAAAAAACCAACAGGAGAGCCGCCGCGCCTAAATGATTCATCAGCTGTAAAATATTAAGGAGCTGTAAATCAGGGAGGAGAGGAGAGGGAGGAGCAGACCTGTAACTTAAACTGAGCTGACGAGCCCTCGGCTAATTAAGAACGGAGGGAGAGAGACAAGAGGAGAGAGAGAGAGACACACACAGAGAGAGAGGGAGAGAGAGAGAGAGAGAGAGAGAGGCAGGGAGAGGGAGACATAGGCCAAAAGAAAGACAACGTCTGAGACAGAGAGAACAAGAAAGAAGGGGGCTGACATTTAAGTGAAGGATAATGAAGTGCAGAAAAGAATAAGAAATAGCAGAGAGAAAGAAATGTAAAACAAATGAATGCAAAGGGATGACGCACTGCAAAAAGGGAATGTGCCCACAGTTAGTTGTACTGCTGGAGGAGTGGGGCAAAGCTGGAGAGGAAGCATGCAAGTCACATACATCCATCCCCATACATTTCTGTCATACACATACATTATTGTTGTCACATCTTGACATATAGACAGAGAGTTATATGTAAAGATGTGACAATGCTGGACAGTGAGATTTCCCCCAGCCATCACATCTGTCTCTGTCCCTCTTTCTCTGATCGATCTCAATGTTATTTGTTAATGAGAGAGGGGGAAATTATGTTGTGTGGATGTTTTGTCACTGTGATAATGATTAAATGGAAAGCATCTAGATAGCTTTTTAAACTGGTAATGTGTGAGATGTTGAATCATTATTGTGTTATATCATATATATCAGAGTAGCAAAATGGACATTTATAGACATGAGAATGTTGTGTATTATTACTTTAACTACACAATAAAGGCTTGTATAATTTTAGAGATTAAACTAGCCACCATTCCTGTCTCCTTCTCTTCCCTTCCCACCCACCTTCCCTCCCTCCCTCTGTGGAGGTCACAGCCACAGCTTTCGTTTAACAAGCCAGGCAGGACCCGCAGGAGCGTCCGCTACACACAGCGACAGAGTGCCGATAGCCAGTCGCAGCCAATAGAGCCCAGGAGGCATCCTGCGAAACCCACGTCCAGATCCACAGCCAGATACAGAGGAAACAGCCGGCCGCTCTGCCGCTAATGGGGCGGGACGCAGGGGGGCTATTGGATCAGCAGCAGCCAGGGAACTTACCTGGGGACCACAGGCTCGTCTCTGGTGATCATATCACATACACACACACACACACACACACACCCACACACACAGAATTAACTACTCTCCAATCCCCAAACCACACAAGCCAAGCTAAATGCAATTCTCTATTTTATTGGAGGCTAAAGAGAAGAAGAGAAGAGAAGAGAAGAGAAGAGAAGAGAAGAGAAGAGAAGAGAAGAGAAGAGAAGAGAAGAGAAGAGAAGAGAAGAGAAGAGGAATGCAACACAACAGAGCAGAATAAATCAGAGGCGAGCAGGAATAGAGCAGAAGCCTCCCGCTCCCTGGCCCCATAGTCTCCACCATTGATCACAGCGTCTCATCAGAGCGTCTGTATCGAGCGCAGGGGCCGCGGTGGGGAATGAGCCTTTTAGTTCCCGTGCGGGGGAGTGACACATCGCATTCCCTATCATCCTCCCCAATCACAACGCGCCTAAGGCCACGGCTGCTTAAGGGCTTCGCTCCGGAACCGTATTCTAATCAATTCTTCCTTGACTGTGCAGTTGAAGTTCAGCCGTTTAAAATTGCTCAAGTCATTCCTCCGCATCATGCCTCGATCAGCCTTGACACACACTAGCACAACAAGCCTAATCAGTTTGGAAACAGTTGGGTCCGGCCTGTGCCGCTGTCTCTCCCGCTGTGCTGCGCATGTTATTAAAATAAATCCGTACAGTGGTTTAGAATACATTTGGTCTGCTTATAATGGATTCTCTCGCTTGGGGGAATAACAGTTGATTAGGTTGTGTTTCGGGGGTGTATAGTTGTTGTTCCAAAAACCCAATGTTCAGCAGACAATGATGAAATCTACAGCCGGGAGAAGAGTTATGTGGGATGCATTTATTTATATTACCAAATGCTTACATTTTTATATACTGATTTTACTGTAATGATTGGAGAATAACTTGCAGATGGAACCTAATTATAACACCAGGAGTGTATCACTGTTGTCGTGTGAAAACCTTGTATCTGCAAAAACTTTTCAGGAACTAAGAGAAACAGCCTTGTTTTTAGCTTGACCACCATGCATTTTGGAGTTCATCCAGCTGGTTTTTGAAAGGGTTTAGACCATTCTCAACCCATAGAGGAACCATGTAATCCTTCAATTTATTAAGTTAAAACATGAAAGTCACCAAAACTGGAGTTATGAGGTTTTCATCCAACAATGACAGTAGTAAAACTATGACACTGTCCTTATTAAAGGAGCTGCAATCTGAAACAGTGTGAAGAAAACTATTAACTCTAAATCTAAAACAAGTTTCAAAACAGTTTGCTAAACTGTCACACAATGAATTCTGTATTGAATGATTGGTTTTATGTTTGATGTCTTTTTAGTCAGTCAAAGTGAGGGTTAATCCAAGAGACTGAATGAGAACCACGTAGAACCAATCATTTCAGCTCCTCTCACATCAGTCTCAGATTGTTGGCCCTGCGTTGGGCCGCTGAATGTAATAAAACAGACAAAGTGAAAGATTTGTTCTTCCTACTGAATGAGTTCGGGAGAGCCGAACCAGAATCACACTTTCCATCACAGTGACATTTTTATTTTCTACTCTTCAATAAGCATAAAAATGGATTCATCTGTGTGTCCCTATCTTAAAAGCGAGGACTCTTTACAGTGTGCGAGCGAGTGTGTGTGTGGGAGCATCTGAGACTGTGTTTAATGCATTTTTGTGTGTGTGTGTGTTTGTGTGTCTGTCTGCCTGTGTCTGTGCCTGTTTAGGCATTTAATCAGTACCAGCGATTCAGCAGGACATCATCACAGCATTGTAAATAGAGACAAGTCTGAGTGGAAAAACACGTCCAGAATTGGATAAAGGGCTGTATCACAAAGGGCTTTCAGAAGAATCTGTTGTTTGACGACACCAGCGGCGGCAGCTACCTCTTTCTTACAGAGAAATCCCACTGACTGACTGTAAGAATGAGTGGTGAGAAACTAGCTGACACTTCTCCAACCACAAAGAGCCTTTGAAAAGAAAACCAATAGCGAAAGGGGAATTTTTAGCCAGTGTAGCAGATTTGCTACAACAAACTTTACCATGCAAATTTATGCAGATCTGTCTGTCTGTACAAACCTCAGGTGAAATTTCCATTACTGGCATGCTGGTGAAAGTTTGCTGAAGCTTTGCCACCACTGGGAAATAATGGGGGAACATTTTGCTGCCAAAATCCTACATAATAAGTTTCCTGCAAATTATTTACATCTCATAACAATCTGCCACGTCTGTATTAGTCGTCGCATGGAAGGTTCTAGTTTGTTCAAGCGAAGTTTCCCTGTAGTTCAGTAGACAACTGCTTCGCCCCAGGCCCAGAGGCATCTGAAACACTAGAGCCTCACTCAGTGTACAGCCACGGGAAGTGCTGCATTAATCTCTCTCATGGCCGATCCTTCAGCATGCCCAGAATGATGGAAATAACCGCACACCACAGATGGCTTGGTTGACTGACTGACTGGCATTGATGACTCTGATTTGAATGACTGATTGCCTTTGAAGGCACTGACTGGCTGACTGACTGACTGAACAGATGAATGAATGAATTAATGTCTAAATGACTGGCCGCTGGCTGAGGTGCAAATAGTAAAAGAGAGAACAAATAAGAATATCATAATAGTCATGTGTTAATTAGGAATTAATTAATCATTTGGCAAGACATGAGGACACTTATCCTACATTTTTGACTATTTCTAGAAAACTTACTTGACTATTATTATTAAAGGACTACTTATGTAAGACTATGAAATCTTTAATAAGTCTGTGTGGGTGGGTTACTTGAAAGACTCCTGGATTTGCATTTGTCTTTGCTTGATCCGTCTAAAGATATTTATGAGGGGGGATTTTCAGAGATGACAAAACAGAGGGCAATGATCAAATTAACCAATCCAATCAGAGAATCTTAGCTAAGAAACATGTCAAAACTTTTGCTTTACTGAACTGGGATTTGCCCGACCTGTTGCTTCTAAAAGGATGCGGATTGGACAGAAGAGATTGGACAGAAGAGATTGGACCCGGGTAAATATGCCACTGGAGAACCGGGATAGATCATCATCAACTTCCACAGGTGTTTTTTTATCCACCTTTTGCCTTTTCTACATGCCGTTGTCCAGTATGGAGAGAACATTATCCCACACTCAATTCAAAAACCTGTACATTTTATGTGGCTTTGATTATTGACAAATATACACACCTTATGAAATATGGCTCAAGACCTTTTCAGAATCGATATAAGCCACCCTTCAATTCGGCATTCATATAATCCACCAAGCAGCACATTTTTCAATAAAAATCCAACTTTTACAGCTGATTGGCCAGTTATCCCCACACTGTTCTTCCACCAAGATACATCATGGTCTCTGGTAGCGAGCAGCAAAAAGCAATTGTTATTTTTTCCCTACCTCTCCACCCCCCCTCATCTCCTGTCCTCTATTCTCTTTTCCTCTGCGCTCCGCTCTCATCTTCCTGATGGCCAATTAACAGAGCTTCAGGGTGTCAGCCATAGAAAGATATGACTGCATTGTTATTCAAGGAGGAAGAGATGAGAGATGGAGTGGGGAGGTGTGGGTGGATGTGGGTATGTGGGAGGGGGTGGGGGGCACACAACGGGGCCACAGATCTAGTGTCAATCAACCCCACCACACACACACACACACACACACACACACACACACACACCGCTTTGATCTAGAGCGGTCACAGGGGCCGAACTCCAACTATGAATACACCGCAACTCATTCCCGAGTCAATTACCTGTCAAAAAGGATTGGACCCAAGATAAACTTTGTGCACAAGTGGGTGTGTGTGTGTGTGTGTGTGTGTGTGTGTGGTTGTGTTTGTGGGTGAGAGACAGAGGTTTGAGCACTGAAATCACAAGGATCATACCGTAAAATTACCCATTTATCACCTCAGGAACACTGTCATGCGCACACACACACACACACACACACACACACACACACACATCAGTCACTCCCCAAACCATTTAACAATCCACGTCGTTCTCCACATTGTTCATAAAGACCAGACTGAGGCTTTGCGTCCTTGTTCGATCCTCATTGTTGTTCCCCCAGGACCTTATTAAAGTCTTACAGAAGCGCAGCAAACATCACAACAGCTGAAGAGGCCAACGCTGGAAAAAGGACGGGGTGTGAGACCCAAAAACGACTGACCCCGTCACCACCTGAAGGGAGTCAAAACTGATATTTGTGGGTGTCCCAGTAGTGTATTTGTCTATTCAACTGCTTATGGGAATGCACAGAGTTTTTGGGAGATTGGCCTGTTAGTCAACACACCTATAAGTGATGAGAACATAGACACCAAAATCATCCATGTGTCCCCAGTAGATTGTTAGCATACACTATCAGTGACAGAAGGCGACTAGCATGAATCGGAAAATCAAAACATTCTTCTCATAAGTTTGTTATTTTCGCTGAACCAAAACCCCAAAATTGATTTTTCACAGTGCTTTACAAAAATAAAAATTCAGAATTATCTAACACTGTTTTGGTGTTTCAGAGATCACTTAAAGGCCTTTAAGCTGCGTGTGTCGGCGCAACTCTAATTGGGAATTTGTTGAACAGCGCCGCTAACATCAGTTCTCAGTTCAATCAAAGCTTTTCCTGGTGTCAAAGCTCTAGCAGCTCTTCATTCCATCTGAAAATATCTCTTTGATCTTTTGGCTTTTTGTAATTTGCTGGCATGATCTTCCAATTAAGGTTTACCTTAGGTGAGTGGATTATCAGCCTTCCTTCAAATGTCATTAAAAACAAGAGCTTATTTGGGCTTATTTAAGTCTTATTTATTAATCCAAACTATTATTAAACCAGTGGGCCCATTTGTTCAAATTTAACAAGAGGGGGGAAGATAAGGAAAACCAATGTTCTCTCTCTACATTTCCATAAAATACAGGCTTGTCCGAAATTGTGTTGACCAGGGTGATGCAATCGATCATCATCATCCCTCGATCCAAAGCTTAGCCTCCAAGATGGCAGTCACTGCCCGGAGCGTACGTAAATGAATAGCAAATGTAAAGCACACCGGATAAAACCTATACAGTAACTATGTCACCTGTTATTTGTGCAGATGAACAACACTCGATACCTCACACATCGGTCTGCTGTCGCCTGCTGCTGATTGACGCTGTATCCGCGGATTAAAAGGGACCGGATTTAGATGTGGTCATGGTATGGGTTTGTGGTTATTACCGAGGCATGAACGCCCCAGCAAGCTGCTGGTGACAGACAGACAGACAGACAGACAGACATACTGTGAGTTTGACTGACAGGCAGACGAAAAGGCAGAGGCTTTTGGCATTCTGACCTGCTGCTTTTCCAAAGAGTAATTACCTTGCATTTTGAGTGTGTGTGTCTGAGTATGAGCGTGACTGCACATATAGAGGGTGTACCTGAGTGTGTGTGCGAATGAGTGTGTATGTGTTTGCATGTGTGAGAGTGCATGTGTGTGAGAGAGAGTGAGGGAGCAAACGTGTGTGCGTGTCTGTGTATATAAGAGATTATGTGTGCGTCTATGAGTATGAGTCTGTGCATGTAGTGAGGGCATGTGGATGTCAGGTGGCCATAGCGAGCGCAAAATTCCTGATATAGTAGGTCAGAGATAGAAAAACAGTGAGGGAGGAAGAGACAGGCAGAGAGAGAGAGAGAGAGAGAGAGAAAAACAAAACAAGATGAGAAATGAAAACGAGCAAGAGAGAGATTTTGAAAATTTGAAGCATCTGAGTCAAAGGACGTTATTCCTGTTGCCGAAGGAGGCTGTCCGGTATGTTGATGGATGACCCCCCCCCCCACCCTGCATATTCGCCTATACCCTTCACCCCCCGCCCCCCACCCTCAGGGCTGTGCTGTGGAGCCATTACGCTGAGGTCTATTGGAAACCTGGCATTAAGAATGAATGGAGTGGCTCTGCGTCCTATTAATTAAGCAGGGTGTCTATTGAGCTCTGGTGGCAGCCATATTAAAGGCAGGCCTAATGTCATCAATCAGAAAGTCAGCGTGCACACAAATACGCAGGCATACTCACAGGCATGTGCACACAAACACACACACACACTCTTACACACTCACACACACCTCTGATCTATCTGCCTTTCACTGACCTGAATCAGGTTCAGCCAAGCCAGGACAAACTCATGTGAAGTATGGGCAAGATGTTGCTGTCCCTTCTCCACCACAAGCAGGGATGGGGTTTTTTTGTTTTTTTTTTACATTCCACACCCATTCATTTCTAATGAGATTAGCTATTTCCTGCCTCAACACCATTTCTAATGTTTTTATTTTTACTACAGCGCTGTCTTCAAGAGACAAATTCAACCAGGGTAACAGCTGGTCACAAAAACATTTTTTACAAGTCAACTCTGTTCTTTATTGAGCAGAATAAAAAATGTTGTAAAAGTTGTATGTCATTGTGAATTTGTTTTATTTTAACTATAAATCACTTTAGCTGAGATTTTTATCTCCCATCACATCTCCTTTCACATGCAAATGAGTTTCGATGACATCACACGATGGGAGAATTTACAAGTGGGTTCTTTGTCTATTAGTTTGCATGAACTACTGCAATTAAGTGATGTATATAGCAATATATATTATATATAGACACATCATTGTATGATTGTGAGACAACACATATTCTGGGATTTTATAATAAAGGTTATCCAAGCAGTGCTTCTATATATGTATGAGATATACTATAAGCAATGTTTGCTAACGGTTTAGTTGCTGATGTTAACTAGTGAGCCAGCCTAGTGTTACTGTATTCTCCATAGAAGAGATAAAGCCAGCAGCTCAACTAGGGAGCCAGAGAGCTGAGATCACATTCAAAACAACTGTTAATTAATTAGGTCTCTATAGCGCTGTGGGACTGTACAGAATCTGGATTTGTTTGTGTACCTGATCACATCTCTCGGCAGTGGCTGCAGATATGCAACAGTGTCAGCTAGCCTGGCACTGGGGATGCACCGATCTGATATCCAGTACCTGGCACACATTATAAGATATAACCACCAGCAGGCAGGGAGCGGGGTGATGGAGTAAACATGGCTGCCACTGAGAACAGCAGCGCAGGATAAGCTCAGTCCGCTCAGGAGCCATCCAAGCCAGACGGGGCCCGCCGCAGGCCTCTGATTAAGACGGTGAGATTAAACCGCTGTGAATGGGCCCTTATCTCGCCGTCCACAATGCAATCTCATTTCCTCTGTTCCAAGATACATCAGATAACATCATTACCGTGGCCGTAACCGTGAATTAAAAACTCTCCCGATTACTACGGCACAATGCCGGGCGCTCAGTACGGCGACAATGCGGAGCAAATTATCTGCTGATTTGGCACATTGTCTTCCGTTTCTATCGACAAGACCTGCGGCGGTGACCTTTCTGCCAGCGGCCGCTTTGATTGGGTCCTTCGCCGGGCTTCAAAGGGGAAATCCGAGCGAGGGAGGCCCGTTGGCACAAACGGTTTCAATCACACCACGTTTGCTTTCGCCGGAGCATTTTGGCAGACTCGCTTTTCCTGGCCGTGTTCCTGACACATTGACGAGGTGTGAGGAGAAAAAAAACAGACACAAAACACAACAGCTGCAGATGGAAGAGGAGGAGGTGGGAGGGTGGGTATCTGTATAATCATTTTTACAGTTTGATTTGACATAATGTTTAATCCAGCAGCACAAGTACAACAAGAATGGTTAAATAAACTGGCATCTCAAATCCCTCAGCCTCTACTTATGGAGAGGGAAGATACTGCAAGCTGTCATGAGAGGGAAGATACCACAAGCTGTCATGAGTGTATCAAGCAGAAATTAAATCCTATTCAAATTGTCTACAGTGGGTCTTACCAAAAAAAAACCAATACAATGAGAATATGAGAAAACAAAACAATGTGGTATTTAGTTTTGCCTATATTTGTGTGGGACAGCTTATTTGGTTAAATTTTGTATTGTTTTTACATGAGCCGGACTTGAACTTGAGGACACAGAACAGATGAAAAACAACAATAACATGGAATAAATTAATCCACTTGGAATTAATTACCACCATGGAAGAAAAAACAAAACAAAACAAAACAAAAAAACAAAACAAAACAAAACAAAAAAACAAAGAAGATGAGATAATAACTACTGAATTGAGGAGGAAATGGAAGGGAGGAAGGGGAGGGAGCTTAAGAGGAAGTGAGTGAATGACAGAGAGAGAGAAGAGAGAGAGAGAGAGAGAGAGAGAGAGAGAGAGAGAGCGAGCAGATAAAATACCAAAATACCATCGACAGCAGGGGAGTACAATAAAAATGTCGCCTATCGGCTGCTTGTTGCTTCATTTACAACGTCACAGCATCCATTATCATCAATTAAACTGGCGGCCTGCAGCCACACACACACACCAACACACACACACACACACACACACACACATCACATTCAGTCAATAAATTAATCAGTGCAGGTGAATACTGGCAAAATAATGGACTAGTTGAAAACAGTCAGGCGTTTGCATTAGGAGAAAGAAGTCAGAGGCAACAGGAGAGGAGGGAGAGAACAAGAAAGAGAGAGAGAGGAAGGAGAAATGGAGAGCGTGAGATCGGAAGGATAGCGAAAAGAAAGAGTGAAAGAGAAGGCAGAAATTAGGGAGATGACATGAAACCGTATGAGAGAGGAGGAGGCAAACGAGAAAGAGCGGTGGCGAAGTGAGAGAGGAAGGAGAGAAAGAGAGAGAGAGAGAGAGTGAAAGAGGTCCACCTCCCATCGATCTCATCAGTGAGACTGAGCCACCCAGCAGCTGAACACAGGAGTCAGAGGCGCCAAGAAACCACCGAGCAGATGGAGAATTGAAAATAAATAAATAAATAAATAAATAACCTTTATTTACAGGGAAAGTCCACTAAACACTGATTTTTGTTCTTTTCCAGCAGATAGATAGATGGATAGATAGATAGAGCAAGAGCCAGAGAGGAGATAATGCATGAGAAGGAAAATGAGCAAGAAAGAAAGATTGAAAGAGACGGCGAGAGACAGCGAGAGAGAGAGAGAGAGAGAGTGAGAGAGAGCAGAAAGGGACATAAATTCAAATCAATTGAATAATGAAGGAGTGTTAATGGCCTTCCTAATTATAACCAGGCCTGTCATTAGCAGATGCTGGCTGATGGTCTGCCACAGCTGGATAAATGCTGGCTCTACAAGGCCTGGAGGGCTGACACTGGCTTCACACACACATGCACACACACACACACACACACACACGCCATATATCCAGGAACATCTGGGTACTGTAACACACTTACACATACAAGACTGCCATCACCATTGTCTGTGGATAGGAGTGTTTCCAATGCACTTATGATGCATGGAAGTCTCTCTCTCTCTCTCCCTCTCTATAATTGTGTAAGTAGTGTGTTTGCGCTACCTGCTTGTATGCATGTCTTGCATGCATAATTGTATACAGGTCTGTATATTGTATGTATTCCACGTACTGTATATATGCTGTGTGTGTGTGTGTGTGTGTTTATGCATGCATTAATTCATGTACGTTTGTATTCACATACAGCTATCTTGACCCCGGTCCCCAGGGTGTGTGGAGCCTCAGGTGCCCCGGTCCTGACACCATTACCACCTTGTCAACATGGTGCCTCGTCATTACACAGCTTAACCCGTCCACACTAGGGCAAGCCAAGGTCACCAGACTGTCAATTAACTCACCGCGTGCCTGTGTGTGTGTGTGTGTGTGTGTGTGTGTGTGTGTGTGTGTGTATGCGCGTGCTGTGATCCCTCTATCTCTGTTACACTCTCTGCTGTCGGTGCTGCGATCCTTCCATCTCAGCGTCTATTAAACTACAGACCCGAACCCAAGATGGATTATGGGTCCGTTTCCAGTGAGACCCCGCGTTGCAGTGCAGTACCGATGATTACACAAACCTGAGAAGGTTTAAGATGCCCCCGCTCTTCGCCTGTGAGCCCTCTCTGCTTTCACACCCCGCGTGGAGCCAAGGGTGGCAAAGTGCCCACCCTCCTTTGAGAAGACAGAGAGAGAGAGAGATAAGCTCAGGAGAGGGAAAAGGCGGGGAAGTGTGTGATGAGAGAGTAGCTAGAGGGGTGCAACCAGTGAAACAAAGCCCCAGTAGAAATGAATGGGAGTTATGTGGAGTTATGTGTCTGACTAATCTGAAATTCTGAAAAAAAACATGAAGAGTCACATCCTCGACATTTGCTGCTAATGTACTGAACTGCATGAGATCAAAGAGCAGGACCAAAGGCTTTGGAAATCTGTAATTAAAGGCTCGATCCACGGCTTGACTTGATAGGGAGACTGATCATTGCTGGTGGAATGCATGAAGGAATGAGGGTGTAATGAGGTATGTGTGTGTGTGTGTGTGTGTGTGTGTGTGTGTGTGTGTGTGTGCGTGCTCCAGTCACCTTGAGGCGTGACACGGCCTGACCTCTCACGCGGTCCGGCAGGCGGGGGGGAATCGATCGAGCGTTTCCCCTCTGCTCCCCGAGGCCCAGCGCTAGCCAAGCAGGAGCATGAGAGCCGGATTAGCACACCGCTAGACATGTTCTCATCAGCTGAAATTCAGGAAGGCAGGACACACACACACACACACACACACACGCACACACACACACACAGACACACGGAGTCACCAGTTCCATGAGCATTCAGGAGCCCACAGCGACTGCGAGTGCTTAATCTACCAAGTGTAGAATCTAAAGTAAGTCCACGAAGACCATTTCACTTACTTAGATGTTCACTGTTAACCAGCCTCATGCATAAATGCTGAACATTAGCCAAAGCCTCTTGAAAGTCGAAGGTTTTCACTGCACAAATGAATATACATTTTTCGCTTTTGGCCATGAATGTCAACCTTATGTATTCACTACAACTGTGATGCTTCAGACTTATCAGTGTAAAGGTGTTAGCAGTCATTGCTCACACATACAGTAATGGTAGTAAAACAAGTTTGCTGCAGGTCAAAGGGGGTTCCTATGGGCTTACTATCAAAATACCCACACTCGGTGTCTTCTACATTACTTTGTGTCTCAAAGCCCTAAAAAATGCAGTTAGGCGGTCAGTCAAATGTAAACTGAATAGTAGTATTATCATCATCATCTTCTATAACTAATGTGACCCATTATTCTGTGGTAAATTACGTTACTAATCTAATGTCTTTTTTCCTTCAGCCATGTTTCCGACTAATTCAACAAAGTAAGCACTTGCTTTTTTTTTACAAAGTATCTGTAATCTGATTAGGTTTTTCCACAGTTACCTTCTTCTGTAATCAGATTACTGTAATCACATCACATGTTAATCTATTCCTCCCCAACTCTAGCCACAAACTGCTAATGGGTTTTTTCTTTTTTCCATCAGTGAGGGGAAAAGGATATTTTTCCCAATTACTTAAAACCATCCAACTGTGTTGCCTAAATAATACAATTTCATATCAGCACAATCAACCGTTTGATGCCTCTGTCAGACCACCGCTATTATCTTTACAGGCGTACTCCTCCAGCTCCACTTTGGCCGCGGACACAGGGAGAGATAATCCCGGCCGGCAAACTCATTTTAGTGCGGCAGTTAAAAACTCCTTTGAGGGACACAAGATCTGTGGCAAGATCTGCTACAGTACGCTGAGAGTCAGACACAAATAAAAAGCGCTCTGATGTCCTGCAACGCTTCATTTCACTGGAAATTTATGGCAAACAGTGGCGAGGCTGTCAGAAAATGTCCTGAAAAACTTTTGGCCAGGCGTGGAATTTATTGCTCTTGCTGGTACGTTAGTTTCATCGCAGACAACTTAGATGAGACCGGCCCGTATCTTTTTACTGAGGGTCAAATCATAGAGTCCATAAGAATTAGAATGGAGACCAGGATTTGTTTTTGGCTTTGCAGATGGCACATGCTTCACATAGGCTTTAAACACTGTCATACTTGGCAGGTATAGATCAATGCTCCTTCAATTCACGATACCAATCCACATAATCTGATGGTACTATGTCATGTGGTATAAACTAGGGTGAGCACTCATACAGAAGCAATAATGATGTGTAGGAACAAAACAATTGTGCTGGTTCCCTCACTGCACTACTGATAAAAAGTTGCAGCTGATTTAGTTATGTGGATCCAAAACAGCAAGCAACATGGCAGCGATTTAAAACC
This sequence comes from Centroberyx affinis, assembly GCF_046629955.1. NCBI lineage: Eukaryota > Metazoa > Chordata > Actinopteri > Beryciformes > Berycidae > Centroberyx > Centroberyx affinis. The sequence goes on from NW_027280092.1 coordinate 691,789, forward strand.
AAAGTCAAAAAATTGGAAGCTGCACTGTTGCTCCACCGCTACGTGAAACTGTTTCGAAAATCCAAACCGGTGCGGCTACCATGGGGTACAGGGGACGGGATGACATTATCTGTCATAGTGACAGTGTGTTCAGTCCAAATGAGGTGTGTGAGATGATGTGTGAGAGAGAGAATAAACATCATCGCTCTGAGCTGTGACTCAGTGACACGCTGCAGTGTGTGTGTGTGTGTGTGTGTGTGTGTGAGAGAGAGAAAGAGAGAGAGTGAATGACTAAGTGAGATAGATTGTGTGTGTGTGTCTGCGGGTGTGCTAGGTTAAAGTCCAGTTTAAAACGGATAGAGCAGTGACCAGGTGACAGTGTGTGACAAACAGAAGGATGAAGGGACGGTGGCTCATTGGTTCTGGAGAGCCGGCAGCCTTCATTCTGTGTGTGTGTGTGTGTGTGTGTGTGTGTGTGTGTGATGTCCATATGTACATGTGCTGAGATCTCACTCAGTTGATACGCTCATAATAGTTACGTTTTGTTTTGTTTTCGCATTTTAGATGGATAAGTAAGGCTATTAGAAGCAGAGATGCAGTCAAAAACATTTTTTTTCCCTTAATGGACCTAATGCCCTATGAAGGAGACATTTTATTCTAATTAATACTTTATTCATTTCAAGTGTGAAGAAGCAGAACCCTTGTTTATGAATATGAAGATAGACTGATTTCGGAGCAGATATGAGGAGAGGGGGAGAGAAGGGAGCAGAAAATTATCTAAAAATTAAACCAGGGGTTAAAGCTGCACTAAGCAAGATTTTTAGGTAAAAATACACTAGTCTTATCAGCATAAATCAAAAAGTGGAGCTGCAACACTAATTGAGACCCAGTAGATTTGCCCTATTTACCCAAATTAATTTCTGGTGTAAAGTATGATCACTGGGGGGAAATCAAAAATTAGTGAAATACAGCAGTGAGCAAATCACAATTTGTGAAAACAAAAGTGGAGTGACTTGGATGAAAGAAAGATAGAAAGAGGAGGGAGAAAACAACAACAAATTACAGAAATGTGAATAAAGAGAAAGAGAGAGAGAAAGATGGAAGGACAGAGTGTTTGTGTGTGCGTGTGAGAGAGAGCGAGAGAGAGAGAGAGAGAGAGGTCAGGAAAAACAGTGGAGCAGAGAATGATGGAAAGAAAACTAAAGAAAGAAGAAGAGGGGGAAGAAGGGAGAGAGAGGAAGTGCTCTCGTCAGGAAGAAAGAGAGAGGAAGAGGAGGAGAACAAACATCAGGAGAAAGAACACTTAAGGAGTTTCTCCTGCCACCTAAACTGATATGGTATATGTGTTTGAGTGTGTGTGTGTGTGTGTGTGTGTGTGCGTGTGTGTGTGTGTGGTGCAGCAGCTATAAGACAGAAAGGCCTAATTACAGGGGCTGAAGGGAAGAGTGTGTGTGTGTGTGTCGAGAACACTTCATGGAGAGAGAGAGAGAGAGAGAGAGAGAGAGAGAGAGAGAGAGAGAGAGAGAGAGAGTGTTGACTAATTAACTGATATTACAATTCCGGCTGGCGTTACCCTGCTGTGAAGCAAAACGCTCTCTCTCTCACACACACACACACACACACACACACACACACACACACATTCCATGACTGTGACTGTTCAGATAACAGATAACAGGTAGGTGGGTGGGATAGCGTGGGAAAGAGGGGGACACTCAGAAGATATGGAACACATAGAGGGAGAGAGAGAGGGAGAGAGAGAGATGAAAAAGAGAAACGGGTGGGATAGAGTTATAGATGTATATATATATATATATATATATACATATATATATATAGAGAGAGAGAGAGAGGTAGGCAGAGAGACTGTGATGTAATGAAGACCTGTTCCAGTGTGTTATCTGTTCAGACAGTGGCGCTCCTCAAGGAGGAGAGAAGAGCCACTCGAGAGGAGAAGCCAATTATTCAGGAACAATGGGACCACACACACACACACACACACACACACACACACACACACACAATATACACAGCAGACACAAAAAGGTATCCACATATATCCACATATGCACAGTGATGCTGTGGCAAATAAAAAGGTGGGCAAACAGTGACCTCCTCGGTGATAACCACCAATGCAAACAAATATACTGTATATGTCCGGAAAAGCATTAATTTCTTACCCTTCTTAATTTTAAGAAGGGTAAGAAAGGCTGTATCCTCATATCATTTGTAACAGTGTGATACTACTTACTATGATGTGTATTATGAATTTACTTTATAAGATTTATGCCAACATAAAAAGGTGTGTAAACTCCATTTTATGTGGGTTGACCTTCCACTACACCCCTACATAATGTACAAAAGGTATACACATACCTGCATACAAACACATTCACACACACACACACACACACACACACACACTGCACATTTATCTGGGCTGAACTGTAGTGTTAGGAGGAGTTTTATGCACATCCCATAGCACAGAAATTCAATTCCAAAAGAAAACAAATATCCTCACACGATATACTGCAAAGCCTCTTACTTGGTGCAATGCTGTTTGTTTGGTGCAGATAATAAAACACTGAGGTTTTGCTTTATATCACATCGTGCAGAGATACCTGTTTGCTTTCTTTTCTCTCCAGCGTGCTGATCTGTGCCAGCTGCTGCCGGCCCATTTTCCCTGTGCAGTTTATTTGACTGACTCTATATCCCGATGGATCAGATAGCCTTTCCAGGTCCATTCATCACCCGAGGGTGGGTGACACGGCTCTCGGAGGGCCAGGTAAGGTAAGCGTCAGTGCTAATGCTGCATTCAAGAGGTGACTCAACTTTGCTGAGCATCAAGAGATGTGCGATTCCAATCAATGCCCCATTTATCAGACCAGCGCTACAAAATGCCAGCAGTCCATTTGTCATGCTGCCTGGAAAAAAAAAAAAGAAAAAAAAAAAAAAAAAAAAGAAAGGTGTGGATGTATAAATGTGAGATTGGCTGTGTCCAAATCTAACTTTCTGTTGCTCTATATGCTCACTATTAATCAATTAAGCTTGATAGCATTTGCTACCATTCAAGAGGGACCACACTTTCCCACTTCAGTCACTCTAACTCCTCTGTTTATCACAGAGATATTGCACTTTGATATCATATTTTCCATGAAAAGCTGACCAGTGACTCTCATTGCAACAGCAATCAAACAAAAGAACTGTGTCTGTGTACTGTGCATAGCAATAGATGAGAATTCATTTTGCCATTACATTATCTGATCACACTTTGCTCCTTTCCCTTTCCTAGCAAAACTCCAACTCCCAGAAGTCCTTGTTTGTTTATTTCCTAACCAATCAGTGGCTGGGAGCCTGATTAATGGCCGCTGTGATTGGACGTGTGATGTGGGAGATGATTTAGAGGACCTGTCTCCACGGCGACCATTATCTCCATCCCTCAGACTGGTGAGGTTGTCACGGTGACAGAAGTGCCCTTCCATTACGGGACGGGCGAGCGAAAGCACCCGGCTCAGTCCTCTCTCTGTCTGTTTCATTTTTCTTTAACTCTATATTTAGCTCTTGTTGTATTATTTTACATTCTTTCTCCACTTGTATTATCATAATAAAAGCCAATATATACGACAGTACAACTTCCAGTCACTAAAGCTTATGCTTCATTTCAATAGTTATAATAATATCATAGCCTTTTTTATGCTGCCAAAAAACAGAGGGATTCGACACTGCCAGAAAAGAGGATGGCTGTCACATGACACCTGTTGTGGAAGCACAACGCAGGAGGAATAATGTCAAAAAAGAAAAGACCCGACTGCTGCAGTTGCACTTCATTCACCTCATAAAAATTGACGGCAAATCAAATTCCAACATGGGTCAAGGGCTGCAGGGTTCGACTAAACGTGTTTTGGTGGAGGGGGGAACGAGGAAATGTCAAGCATGAAGTGGACGACAGTAAGCAAAGAGGTTTTTCCTTTGCCTTTTTTTTTCGGGCTTTTCTCTGTGAAAACTAATTATCCCCTCAGCCAGGCAGGGCCAATGTGATTAACCATGGGGAGGGAGGAGGGGAGGAGGGGAGGAGGAGGAGGAGGGGAAAAGGGAGTGAGTGAACAGTGTTCACATGGATGGGAGAGGAGGAGAGGAGCAGAGGGAAGGGAGGAGAGGCAAGGAGAGGAGAGGAGAGGGGTGGCAGGACCGGGATGGGAAGGGGGAGAGGGGAGGAAAAGAGGGGGGAGAGGAGGATTAAAAATGCATGGGGAAAGTCAGCCTTGTGTAACGGTGAGACGCAGTGCGATGGGGTGAGGGTGGGTGGGCGGGTGGCTGGGTGGATGGGTGGGGGTGGCAATTAGGAGAAACCATAGCCATCGCCATCATTAGGCTTGTCAGTGGAGGAGGGAGGAGAAGGAGGGGGAGAACAGAGGGAGGACAGAGGAGAGGAGAGGAGAGGAGAAGGAGGGGGAGAACAGAGGGAGGACAGAGGAGAGGAGAGGAGAGGAGAGGAGAGTTTCGATGTAGATCCTAAGTGTCCAGTAACCAGTGTCCCTACTGCTTACAGTATCAAGTGGTCTCTAAAGGTCAAAGGTCGCCCTGTCTTTTCCCCTTCATCTCCACCCCTTTGTCTTTACCACAGATCGCTGACTCTATCAAGCTTATTGGGTTTTTATTTCTTTCTTCTCTCCCGCCTCCTTTCCTCTCCTCCTCCCCACTTCTCTCCCCACTTCACCCACTTTTTCCCCAAAACCCTAAATATTGTTATATTCTCTCTCTCTCTCACTCCGTTCCGCTGCCCTTTTCCTCTCTGCTCTCACCTCCGTCAAGATTATCGGATATCTTTGTTCCTCCTCTCCCTTCTCCTCCTCCTCCTCTCTCTCCGCTTGACATCTACAGGAACCGCTTGGGAAAGACCCGCCTTGGCCTGAACCGCTTTTCGTTTTTTTTTTCCCTGAATCTACTTCCCCCTCCCGCTGCAGGACGATGGATCTTTGACGGGGCTCGTGTTCCGTGACCGCCGGCCGAGAGCGCGAGGATCCGCTGGGGGATCGGGAGGGACTGGAGCACTGACTAGAAAAACAATAGCTCCATGGCCTTGAGCTTTTTCTTTAAGCTGTTTAATTTGATATACTAAAAATGCATATGGATGACTAGTGATATTGCCAAACTAGATGTCCAGATGTCCAGGTGTTTTTTAACTTAATGGGACTTACTGGCTTAACACAAGAAAAGCCAAGCCACCATTAAAAACATCTGTTTTTAATCTTAATCAATAAATTATATTTAATGATTTTATGTTCCTAGACCCAATTTTTATGTACATTTTCAAAATCAAGTAAGCAATATTTACTCCCTTCAATTAATGTGTTGGCCAGTTTTTAGTCCCTCAAAATTGGCTTTCTTCTTAGTGTTAAGAAGAAACATTCAAAGTGGGGGAGGCTCGAGGGAGGGGGCGGGGAGGGGAAGCGCAGCGGGGCAATTAAGGAGATGGAGTCATTTGAGACAAGCTGACGTACGTACGGTGTACTGTATGGACACAAAAGGCAGGCGTGACCTAGCTTACACTGATAGAATAATGCATGGGACAGAGGCATCGGGCTGTAACCTATAGCCAGTTTAAGAGGTTCTCTGGATCCACACAGGACTCAGCAGTGGAGGGTGGGGGGTATACTGTAGCAGTGCAATAGGGGAAATGTCTTAGGAATAGATATGGGGTGATTCAATATTGAAGGGACCAAATAAATGTTTTTTTGCATATCTAGTGTCTACTGTATGTACTCCACTCTCCCTTTGCAATGAACGTGAGGTCCTTCTGTTACTATATGAGTTTTCCATATGTTTCTGTGCCAGTGTTACCGAGACAAATTGCTGTACATGAATTTTACTGTATTGAATTTTTAGTGAAAGTTTAACCATGACCAAAGCCTTAACCCTAACTTTAACAAAAGTTGTTTTACTTGCATAAATTTAACCGTTAACCCTTCCACCTGACAAACAGGTGACAAACTTTAAATTCTAACTTTGTGACAACAAATTTTCCACACATCCATGGCCTTTAGTTTAAAATGACACACTTTTGTGTCACATTACAACACAACATATGGTAATAAGACATACGTCTTCATTCTCTCATGTTGAAGAGTAACGCAAACTTGCGTTGACCCAGACTAGACCTAAAAACGTGTTGAAAATATCAAAGCCTTTTAAAGAGTCATCTTGTCTCTAGGAATTCTGGGAAAAGATGGCTTGCTGAAATGCCAGAGCCAGAGCATGGCACGGCGCATTAACAGATCTCGTTTCACACACAATTAGCATGAGGAGAGGCTTCACTCTCTCTCCCCCTTTCACGCTCCATAAAGTGCACACACACACACACACACACCCATGGATATGCAAACACACGCACACAAACATGAGAACACAGTCACACACACTCTCAGAATTGGGCATACATACACACACACGCACACACACGGTGAATTAATCTGATTAGTGATCGGGGGCTGTTCAAGCAATTGGCTGCGGTCGGCCAAAGTTCATGACCAGGTGAAGAGATATTGCCCAACAAGATGACTGAACTGGCTGGATTCATGCCTGTGTGTGTGTGTGTGTGCGTGTGTGTATACGTGTGTGTGTGGGGGTGTGTGTGTATGTGTGTGTGTGTGTATGTGTAGCAGACCTCTGGCTTACATAAAGCAGAGTCCTGTATGTGTGTGTGAACCATGTATCAAGCGGCACCACCATTCAGACAATACGTAAATTCTATGCAATAAATGCTATAAAAACCCTCACACTTTCTCCACCATAATTCAACTGTATTCCTTTTATTTCCACCATGATGTCTCGGTTACCTTTGTCTTTTATAGCTAACTTTAGTAAAACTCAAAAAGGCTGAGTTTCCTGTATAAGCCATAAAACATCACAGATCGATGTGTAAAGAGTGTAAAAGTAGTTCATGGTGGGATTTTTCCTTTAATATTTCCCCCCTGCTAATCCAGGACTGCATCCCTCAAGATCCATCTCTCCTGTGTCTCCCCTACTGTGAAACCCTCTCAGCCTCCCTACAGTATCAATAAAGGAGAAAATATTAAGGGGAGCTCACTGGCCCGCTCTGAGACCTGAGGGCGAAGACAGAGCTCAGGAAACCCAGCTTCGCCCCTGTGTAATAAGAGCCATACGTTACGGGGGCCACGGCTTAGCTGGCTGTCTGCGGTGAATAATACATGAGGACGGGGGCCCCGGGCAAGCCGCGGCTCTCGTGTGCGGTCACAGCACCGGGGCCAGAGGCGTAGGCGAGCAGCGCTAAGGTTTCACCTGCCGTCAAAGGGTTATCTGGCTGATCTGAAGTCGGCGGGTGAGCTGACCAGCGCTAGGGTTTCACCCGCCGCCGGGGAGGGGGGGGGGGGTTATCTGGCTGATCTGGAGTCAGACTCAGGCATTACGGTGTGGGGTGTCCTGGGGTTTAGGAGACGTGGTTTTGAATGCAGACGGAGTCCCCTTAGGAAATCAATAGGGGAGCCCAGAGTGAACAAAGAGGGTAACAATACAGCCTCCCACGATTTCTCTGTTTACCTCTTCTCTCACGCTCCCACTGCAAAGCCTGCTCGCACTGACGCAGCTGAAGTTAGTGGAGGTGACAAATGAGGAATTTTGCATGATGATTATGGTGATGACAGCTGCGATGGTGATGTTGATGGTGATGGTGATGGTCATAGTAATGGTACTGGTAATGTCAATGGTGATGGTATTGGTAATGATCATGGTCATGGTGATGGTGACAAGAAGGATTTAGCAAGTAATCAGATTAATAGTCTTTAATCACATGAATGTTGCTTTACATTTTTTGCTAGATTATTTCTAAGTTTTCATGTTTTCAATAATTTCAATACTTGTCTAGTCATCTGATTTGGACTTCTGCTTTTTCTGCCTTTTGGCCTTTCATCAATATTGTGTGTATGCTATCCTGTTGCTGCTTGCATAACTAAAATCCCCAATCAATCAATCTGCCAATCAATTATTGATACAATAAATAATTTATCTTTTAGTTGGATAAAGAATCATTAAAAGGCAAATGTATAGGATCCAATGTACAGTATATTGTGCTGTACTGTATATACTCCCATGGTGCTCACAGGGCTTTGGTTAAAAGCATCCACCAAATATATAGACACACTCTGTATAATTCAAATAAACTGTAAGAAAGAGCAGTGGAAACAATTACATGCAGAACAAAAGTGTAGCTACTTCCCTTTCATTATTATTGCTCAGTAGTTCACGCTCTTCCTCCGTCTCTCTCCTCCTTTTCCATTACCCTCCACTCCTCTCCCCGCTCTCTCCGCACCCCCCACCTCCTCAATCCTCCCTCTCCGAACAGCGCTACATTAAGTCCTAATAGCATTGGAAAAGACATACCACCCAATAACTTGAGCCTGTGAAAGTACCATTTATCCTTCCCCTGCCTCTTAAGTGCTCAAATAAATATCAGCGCAACAACATTAAACGTGATTGGCTTGGTATTCAAAGCCTAAGCAAGGGGAGAGAAACTAGTCCCCGTTTCATCATCGTCGAGAGTTGTTTTTGTCACGGTTTTGTGCGTTCGGAGTATCTGCCCGACCTAATATTTGACGTGTTGTGCGGCGATCCCACAGAGTGAGTAATAGCATCACAGCCAGTCGATGAAGCTAAGTATGCAAACATGGCCATTAAGGCAGATGGGAGTGAAATGGGGTTACAAGCGTACAAATACCAGCACACACACACACACACATACACACGCACAGGCATAGGTGCTAACATGAAAACGCAAATAACCGCTGATATAAAGACATAGAAACACACATGCACAGACAGATATGTGCTCTTTCACTCTCACACACATGCAAACGATCACTAATACAAAGACGCGAACACACACACACACACAACCACACAGGTACAAACACACACAAACACAACACCCAATGACACAAAGACACATACAGAAAATGGAGGCTGCTGAGGCGTAATAATACCGTACGTGTTCAACATCATTAGTTGTGCTGGGTTATTAAGCATCTCCCTAACAGACTTTCACAACAATATGTCAACACCATCAATCAGCTCGGCAAACATGAGTCTCGGGCTCCCAGTGGGGTTCAGAGCCAAGCCAGCCAGCCAAAAACTTAAGGTGTCTGTTACTGTTGGCTTGTCCCAAATGAACTGGTGTACTGGAGAGAGAGATTGGTGAAAACCTCCAAAAATATATATCTTTTTAAATGCAGTTGGAAAGAAAAAGAGAGCATCTTTATTGATGACAGCAGAAATCCCTAGCGATCAACCAAAAAAGTGGCACAAACACACATCCAATATCTTGGCAGAAGAGAGTCCATTAGAAGAGAACATTAGAGATGATGCAGTGTGCGCTGATCCGATTTCTTTTAAAAGTAGCTAGAAAATAGTTCATGCATGCATTCTTGCTTTAATAAATATAATAAATAAATATTGTCTCACTTCAAGACCTGTGCCTGACCTTGCTGAGAACGTTGAGGACTTTTAACATCAGTGATATTTTAAACTCTCTTCCAGACTGCGCTCAGCTTCAGCATCTCATCATTGCTGCAACATTGTTGTAAAAATCTTTTCAAGCTATGTGAAGTTCCTTACCCTAAAGAAACTCGTTCAAAAGCCACTACAGAACTTCAATAATGCAAGATCGCCACTGAAGCAGCATGCTGGTGCAGATAAAACTGAAGGTGAGTTCTCAGGAGCTTCAAAGGAAACAGAGCCGGTGCTGTAGTCCAGTCCGCACCCAGCAGAAACTTTGAACTCACCAAGCCTCGCTGTTCAAAGGCCCAGACACCTTTTCTGAACTATTCAAAAGGATGCAGGTAACCTGGTTTTGAGGTTCTGAGCAACACGCGAGTGCAGCCAACTAAAACAGCAGCACTCAAAGAGAAATGAACAAAGGAGGTAGAGGAGCTGTTTGGAAGCATGTGAAGAGACGGTCTTTGAAAAGGACAGACGTCACACACTGAGACAAAAGTTTAATGAGAACCTTACAGGCCTAATGTACTCTCCCTTCCAGTGGAAACAGTTGGAATGCTAATTATAGAAAACATGAGCGCTACCAATCACAGAAGCAGCACCAACCAACCTGCACATAAACTGAGGAGCTTAGAAGAACAAAGCTGGGTTTTCCACAAGCATCTTGGTGCTAAGATTTGCCAAAAATCCAAATGCAGAGGATCTCATTTGTGCCACAGATCTGATCTAGTCATAGCTGTCTAAATAGGAACAAATCTCACCGAATCTGATTACGAAAAAGTTACGAAAAAGCTACGAAAAAGTGGTCTGAAGCCCCTTAGCAGCTCTCATCGGTGAACTTTCTAACTTGCAGGCACAAAAAGTTTGGGAAGAACTCTTTGCTGAAGCAATAAAATCACTTTTAACAGCAACTCTATAAAAGACCGCTGCACCCTGTGAGAGGAGACAAAGTCAGGCTGTCTTTATTGTACATGGTGATTACCGGGAACAGCATGGAGCGCACTGCTAGGTGGGTGGACTGATACACGGCTTAATGTGGAAGCCATGCACATGCTGTTTTCAAATCCCTGCTCACACAGTGCCGTGATAATGCTCTCGCCCAACAGCTCTGCTTATCTGAAAAAGTTTATTTGTTAAAGTGTCTGCCTGTAATAGAAGACAGGATCACGTTTAACCTGCAACTACTTTTGCATTTTAATGGCGCCGAAGGAGGAAGGCTGGGTCGATACGGGCCGTCAGCCGCCTCACTCCACCTCACCGATGCCACAGTGAGCATGACAAGATGGATGGAGGGAGGGAGGGAGGGAGGGAGGGAAGGAGAGATAGAGGAAAATAGAGGATGGTATATCAGAGGAAGAGAATGGGAAGTGTCAATATCTTAAGGTGGATCACGGCGTTAACATTGAGGAAATGACACTAGATTAGAATAATTATTTTTAATTGGAACAAAGTTAATTTACTGTATGTCACCCCCACTAGCACTTTTATTTTTAATTTACTTTAAGAAAAACAAGATTTTTAGATTCAATACTAGATTAAATGACTTGTTAAGATGGATATTTTTTTCAGTATGACCAACCGAGGATAAGCTACCCAAACATTGCCCACTGTATTACCATCCAAACGAGTAAACAAGTGAGCGTGTGAGTGAGCCAGCTTGCGAAAAAGCAAGCGAGAGAGGAGACGAGCGAGCCAGCGAATGGCAGAGCGAGACAGTGAGTGAGTGATGAGGGGAGGGATGGTGATCGGGCCAGGCCAAAACAAAGCGGGAATGAATGACGGCACCGAGCTAATGTTACGGACTATTTCCTGGGGCTGTGTCACTGGGGAATAGGGGCCTGTGGTAATTATAATTGAAATGAAACTAATATGCCAGCGAATAGACCAGGCCCACAACGTTAATGGACATGTATGCGGCGGCAAACAACATTAGCGCTCCCCAGGACTTAAATAACAGAGAGAGACAGAGAGGGGGAATATTTAATGCATTAGTGCTCCCTATGAAGAATAACAGCGAGTGACAAATGAGAGCAGTGCAGATGAATACTACAGTGAAGAGTGCCTTCGATTTTACAATCACACTCAGAGTAAAAAGCATGCTGACGGGACGTGAACAGGTTAGTCAAGCCCACGCTCTAATGCATCTGTGTACTGTAAGCCCCTCCTACTGCTAGAAACTGAGCCCACCAGTGGAAGAAGGAGAGATGATGAAAATCCATCATCTGCACTTATTGTTTGGCTCACAATTATGAACAAACAATTACGGCACAATTAGTCCATACATAATCATCCATATATTAAGTAACTGCCAACCAGTACAAAGGCACTGCATAGGCCTACTGAAAATAGGACCAGGAGCGGTTCCACTTCCAAGCATTTACATTTTAGGTATTTTGCTGATACTCTTTTCCAGAGCGACTTACAATGAGCTCAACAGTAGAAAAAGCTTAAATTCCTGGACCAGTAAAGAGGTCAAGGGTCAGAGCCATAGCACACATTCAAGTCAAAATCCACATAAACGTTTTTGTTCCAAAGCTAGCATGTTAGCATCATTAGCAAACCGATATGGGTCCTAGCAATGAGCTAGCTTGTTAGCTCAGGGATAGTTCCATTTGATTTAGTAGGTAATGCTAACAATGCTTGCAAACAATTTGTAGGGGAGCTGAAGGACAAATCCTGAAGGTTTCCCAGGCATGCTTTATTTTCGTTAAAGTGCAATTAAAACAAATGCTAATGTTGAGGAACAACTGTAAAAACTAGCTATTTTTAACTGTTTTAGGGCAGCTGAAGGACAAATCCTGAATCTTATTTCCTATTTATTCTATATTTTGATGAGTTCATGTGCAAATGTTAATATCCAATTTGTGGCAAGTTATGAACAATTGTAGAAATACTAATAAGCTACTTTTGATTAGCTGAAATACAATTGAAGAGTTCCAAAATAAAACAACCACTTCTCCGGCATTAAAATTATCCCCACCTCCACAGCCTGACAAAATACATAGCTGACACATTCAGTCACTCATCGCACCAAATGGCCACTCAGTCAATTTGTGAGTGAAAATAATGCTGTCAATTAAATGAATCAAAACATAAACAAAGCTAGTGGTGCTTCAGTCTTCCAACGGTTTACCACAGGCGAGGACAGTCAAAGCAGCTCTGCAGTACGCTCAGGCAAGTGTTTACATCTCTCACCCTCTTACGAGTGTGTGTGTTTGTGTAACTGTGATTGTGAAAAAGAGAAAGAGACATGAAGAGAGGGAGAGAGAGAGAGAGAGAGAGAGAGACAGAAATACGCAGAGAGACAGAAAGAGAAAGAGAGAGGCAGAGGGTGATCCTTGGCATTTGAGCCAGGCCTCTGCTTTACATCAGCCAGAGGTCTGTTAGCCACACACACACACACACACACACACACCAAGGGGTCTCACATAAACAATGACGTCAGCATAGATTCAAAATTGCAAGGATGAGCACTTGTTTAGGGACACACACACACACACACACACACACACACACAGGCACAAGGGAAAGAGTAAGTGCTAGCAAAAGCCATTTCCTCAGTCAGCAGGAGGCTACTGAGTATCGTCATTGTCAAAGAAACACATCTCTGCTAGTTTTCTGGAGAGGGACTCACATCGAGCCTAACACCCATTATCATTCATATAGCCTCATATACACATAAACAACACACACACACACACTGACGAATGCGCACACACAGACGCCTGACGACACATACACACACGAGCACAATACTGAGAGAACGCACACATTACCGAGAATGCATATGCACACAAAGACACGCACACATACCATTCTCACCATTTACATATCCCATATTTCAGATCACCTCCATTGTTTAATATGACACATTGCTCTATTTACTGCTCCTATTCTGCCCAAAGCCATTGCCTGTCTGTTGGGCGGCCTGGAGGAGCGATACAGACAGAGAGGCTGGGCTATACGAGCGCAGGCACCCTCGGAGGAGAATGAAACACATCTGACGGATATTAGGGCGCTCAGAGGTTGATTGACAGGCCATGATGGACTGCTGCCACGCAGGCAAATGAAGTAATAACGCTATAAGAATGGAGCCGCTCTACCTATTCACCCTATTACTGTCTCTAACACGGCTGTGTGTGTCTATCAGTCTTTATGAGGTGAGCGGTGCATCAGATGAGTCCCGCCGGTACCATGCAAAGACCCATAAGCCTCTCTCGGCTTTTATACAGTCCCCGATGTGTGTGTAAGGTCTAAAATATTCTAGGGTTGGGTGATAGTGTACATCCTCCTGTCAATCAGCTATCATCGTATATATAGCTGATCTCTGTGTATTCATCCAGAAAATGGGAAAGGGAATTTTTACCACTGATGCATTCAGTTCATTGCTGATCCCTGATGTATTCATCCAATCAGCCAACTCTAGTGAATATACAGGGGGAAGCAAGACAGACTGTCTCCCTCTCTGCGACTACTGTTACACTAGTATATAAACTATACTAAACTATACAAACATTTAACCAGTACTCTATTTTGTAGTGTTTCATGTCAGTCACCATTGTCAGTTTGCAGAGAATTCCCCTTCACAAATGTAAATCCGTGTAAAAACCTTTTTAAAGATTTACACACACATGAGTTTACCTTACATTATACAATAGAATCATGCTCCAGATGATTTAAGATTATCATGTGCTCCATTTGTACAACAGCAAGGGAAGTTGTGCATTATTTTTATTTTTTTTTTATTTATTTAAAAGGGACAACGTACAGTTCAAACATAAATGTCACCATTTGATGCACCGTACCAGATTATAGCTGCAAGCTATTTCACATCTGTAGTCCCTTGGCAGGTCAAAGCAAAGAAACAGCACAATAACAAACAGTACAGAGTAAAAACAACATACAAAGTTATACAAAAAAGAACACACAAGACTAGGGCTGCAACCAATGATCACCCCCTCCGTCGACCAATCCGTCAATCACCCTCTCGATCAACCGACCAGCTGCCCGGTCCACAAAATGCCAGAAAATGTCGAAAAATGTCGACCAGCGCCGCCAAAGGCCAAGATGACGCCCCCAAATGTCCCGCCCCGTCCACAACCCAAAGACACCCAGTCCACCGCCACATGGCAAACTATGCACTGAGAAACACTTTTTGTAGACATATCAATGCATATTTGATGGGAAAAAGTTCACTTGCAATTTTAACAGGTTTAAGTGTTGTTACATGTTATTTTAGATTATTTTATTGTTTTGATCCCCTCCTTTGGTATCCTGATACCTGGGGGAGCTGTTTTCGGTATCAAAGTTCAATGTTTGGTATCACTGTCAACACTACTCTCTACTATCTATCACTCAGAATTAAGTCTGTGGTCACCACAAGTAACAAGCTTACTAACAGTTTCCATTTTCCGTGAAACACTGCTGGGTTCGGTTCGCCTGCTTGTAAAGCACGGCCGGAAAGCCTATCTGACCAGTTGGATTACTTGGTTGGATTTACCCACAGTGCAATGGGTCTCCACTCTGGCACAGATGTGGACTGAAAGGCTAAGACGGACAGGCGCTGTGCAGGCTAATGAGACCATAAGGGTAGAAGATAGACCCACTGCTCCTATTAACTCTCTCTAGCACTGCTACATGCATCCATCACCATGTCTGCCATTTTCATATCCAACAAATCCCCAGTCTCTGTCAAAGCGAGTGAGAAGAGAGAGAGAGATCTGCTGTCTAACACCAGACTGTTTTATTGTTAGCCTCTTGTTGTTCGCCGACACAGCAAACCATCTCCCCCACATCCAGACCTGGGATTGAAACCCATTGCACCACTGCAATTATGTCGACAAAACAATCTACAGTCAAGGCTAAGAATACATATTTATAATATTATTTTTAGGCACCTCTGATTTATTAATTAAGGTGAAGTTTATTGATCAGGGGAGGGGAATTTGGGTCATTACAGCAAAGAATAAAGGTGTAAGTTGGTGACTAACTGGTTGACATGAAGGTATAGGGGTCAGAACCAGTGATGCTGGGGTTAAATACACACACACACACACGCACGCGCGCACACACAGGCTGCCTTTGAAAGTGTGTGATTGGTTGAAATGTTATCTATCAGTCATTTCACTCCATGCTGAAAAAGGTCAAGAAAATCACAGTAGACTACGTCACTGCATTCTAATGCCATTCTAATGCCCATCTCCTTGATGAGTGTGTAATTGCTAAGTCGTGAAAACCAGACAAACCCTATTCCAAAACAAAACCTGAAAAAGCCTGTGTATGTAAACGACTTGACAGTCTGAGTCAGTCTTTGTGTATGTATGTGTGTGTGTGGGTGTATGTATGTGTGTGTGTGTGTGTGTGTGTGTGTGTGCGTGCTTGCGTGGCCAGGGAGACACATGCACAGGTGGACAGGATACTCCTCTTCATGTTACAGTGGAGGTTTCCAAACAGACAGACACACTTTCCACTCAGACTTTTCCACAACAACCTCCCTCTCTCACACACACTGAACAGAGAGAGAGGGAGAGAGAGAGAGAAATTTACATACATATGCATGTCAAGATTAGCGTGGCGTTGTGACAAAAAACAATGCAAGTGGTGATTTGGCAGCGCACGCACACACACACACACACACACACACACACACACACACACACACACACACACACACACACACACACACACACCTTCAATGCTACCAATCCCTCTGTCAGACCAGAGGATGAAGCTTGAATACCAAAACCATTGCGATCCTTCTCTGATATATAGCACCCAAGTTAGAGAGACAGGCTAAGAGAGAGAGAGAGTGAGAGAGAGAGAGAGAGAGAGAGAGAGAGAGACAGACAGACACACACTCAACTATCTTCACTTATTTCTCACCTCATGTGTCTCTCTTACCTGAGCGCTAACACACTTCTCCCTCCCATACACCCAGAGAGACACACACACATACACACATTCACAGCACACACCATTACTACTACTTAACAGTGCGGGAAAGAGCTATCACACTCCCCTTCAGTTGTATGCAATCAGCAGTCTGTGTGTGTGTGTGTGTGTGTGTGTGTGTGTGTGTGTGTGTGTGTGTGTGTCAGCCTGGAGGCATCCATGGTGGTTGGTGACTAATTGTCCTTCAAGTGGCAAGGAAGGCTCCAGTGTCTATCAGCTCTCCCTGCCTGGCAAATCAATACGCCATCTAGATTAATGCCTTCTAATTATAGGAGCGACACAGACACACACACACACACACACACACACACACACACACACACACAGAAACACAGATGTATACGTAAATGCATGGGCACACACAGACACATACATAAATGTACACACACACATGCAGACAAACAAGCATGTATGATCGATGGTGTACAGTCATGCATGCTTGCTCAAACGCTCACAGACACTCTCTCACAAACACACACACACACACACACAGGCAAATACAGACACATATGCACATACACACACATACAAGCATGTATGCACGAATGCATGGACAGGCACACTTTGAAACCCCAGATTTCTGCTACACAGAAAAATGAGAGGGGCCTAAAATAGGAAGCAACCAGGCCAGAAGGTCAACAAGGGATGGTGGCAATACAAACACAGCTCTCTGGGGAACACACACACACACACACACACACAAATGAGCACACCAGGTCAGATAGGTGATCTTAGATAAGGTGCCAGATATCCATGGCAACAGGCTGATCTTCATAAGCATGTGTTAGTGTGTGTGAGATAGAGAGAGACGCAGTGAGTGTATGTGTGTGTGTGTGTGTGTAAGTGTGTGTTCTGCGTACGACTGGCCCTTTTGTTGGGAGGAGGAGTGACATTTTGAGGGGAGAATGAGCAGAGAGAGGTCAGGTGAGGAAACTCTTTGTATAAAAGTCAGACGTTTTATCCTGAGTGGAGCTGAGCAGGAAGCGTTCAGAACAGCTAGAACTCAAGACTGACGAGAAGCAGACGCTCGAAAGCAACCGTAACACCTGACCTATGGCGTTAAACGTAGTCGGCTACATATACTTGAGATGTTATAGGTTTGAGTCCAGCTGTGACCTTAAAAAAACGTTCCCTCTCGCCCATACCGCCTGTAACTCCCCACCGTCTGCTGTCTAAGGCAGCAGGAATAACTTAAAGATGACCTTTAAAGAATTACACTAACAAATTCAAAATATGCCAAGTTGCTTTGAACTAAAAAACCCTACTAATAAAACAATGACTATAATATCCAGATGGCATCAGTATATTGTTGAAAATATTAAGTAAAAAGAAAAAAAAGGCTGTTGATTGTTTGATGTAGACTAAACATTAGAAACGTATATGAATTATGAATATTATGTTACGTTACGTTACTGTATGTTATGTTATGAATGTTCCCTCTACACACAACCTAGTCACCATAAACCCATTGACAACTCCAATTCAAAGCTCTTCTTATCACCTCATTTATGAGATGGTCGCCATGCTTTGCAAATGCAAAACAGGAGAGCAGGAGACATTTGCATGCTTATGTAGGTTTGTGGAAAACTCAGAGAGAGAGAGAGAGAGAGAGAGAGAGAGAGAAAGGGGGGGGGGGAGTTGAGGGCTCAAGGTTAATGGACCAACCCTGACCACATATTTTGGATAACAATTGACCGATAGCAAATTCAAATTGAGCTCTCTCTCTCTCTATGAGAGAGAGACACACACACACACACCTCTGAGACTGTTGTTCAAACCAAGTCCTCATTCATTCAAGTGCAGTGTTTCCCCTGTATTCATTCAGCAACAACAGCTCCCCATAGAAATGTATTCTCAAAGCTCACAAGATGTGTTTGTGTGTGTGTGTATGTGTGTGTGTGTGTGTGTGTGTGTGTGTGTGTGTGTGCGTATGCATGTGTTCAGAATTGGAAATGGCACTAATCCTATTGCTACAAAAAAATTTAAAATAAATAAAATAAAATAGGCAAAATACTAATGTAAGTTCTGGTGAGTGAGAGACCGACACGTATATTCATATTCATGTATGTTCATGACATGCATTTTTATGTGGACATAAATGAGATCCACAAATGTGCATGCATGAGTGGATGACATCGGCATACAAAGTATCATCTACACATGCAAGTGTCATATGAGAATGTAATGCATAGTAAATGCATTTTAAGTCCCGGGTGCATATAGAAGAACGGGTTCTTGACCCTGGTGTACAGTCTAACCATCGGACTTGTTTCCAAATGGTCTATACAGACAGAGGGCACATGTACGAAGCACACAGAGCATGTCTTAAGCACATAACAGTGCACAATATGCAGCAAAATAAAATGCACAGTGTGGCAGATTACAGCACAGATCAGCAAGATGCCAAACTGTTCAGTGTTTCTCCAGGAAAGATGAAGCAAGATGCAGCGAATACACACAGAGTAAAATGTCTGAAACTACAGACTATGGATCATTTAGCCCATGTCAGAGCTTGACATTTAACACCAAATCATTTGGGATTGGCCTGAATTTCTCACATGACAGCTCTGACTCTGGTCAAAAACTGATTGAAAGATTGAAAATGCTGTTAATTGCAATTCACTACTAGAATTAGTTAGTATTAGCATTAGCTGGGATTTGGCACACAAAACCTATTCATCGCTTGGGGTTCAGAGAGAAATTTGGGGGGTTTGGGACAGGCATCCACTCTAACCCACAGAGAGAGTGCCTATACAAAGGCTCCCAAATGGGACTCCAAAATGGGTGTGAGCTTGTTTCCAATGAGTCCCCACATGACAAGAGTACTAGTATGTTTTAATTTGCCAGTGTCCCGGGGCAAGATTAAATTGAACCCTTAAAACTGAATTAAATTTAGATCCTCAGCCCCAGCTGTGAAAACGTTTAAGGGCCACTGCTGGGTAATAATCATGGGTATTAACTATCATTACACCTTAGACAGAAACACACACACACAGACACACACACACACAGCCCATTACCTACAGCGTGTGTTTTTATAGATGCCAGTTGATCTGTTCACATTGATTTGAAGTAGTGTGGTGGCTCTACTGAGACTTTGGGCCTGTCCTGTGTGTATGTGTGTGTGTGCGTGTGTGTGTGTGTATGTGTGTGTGTGTGTGTGTGTGTGTGTGTGTGTGCACGCAGAGCGGCCTAGCACAGCACATTGGGTGACTAATGAGGCGGACACACAATGCAGCGCTATCACACTCCGACATGTCATGATTCATTATTTGGGTGTCATCAAAAAAAAAAAAAAAGGGAAACACACACACACACTCACACAGATACACACAGAAACACACGGAGCTCAGTGCACAGACTTGGAAGTGCAACACTGAGGCGTTATGTCATTTGATCACGCTGCACCTTAATTGGGTGCTTTGGAATCTAATTCAGAGCCTTATTTAAGACATACATCCCAATCACAGAGAGCTTATAGTGAAGCTTTAATATGACATGACAGTAACGTCTGCGTTAAGGTGCGTACCATGCACTGGTGGCATCGTGGGTCTGAATCCAGCTCCCCATCTAGTCACCAGGTTAGTCATCCTCTTTCTCTCTCTTTCTCTCCCTCTCATTGTGTACTAAAGTGCACACATTCAGAGCAAGTTCATGTGATTATCGTGTTCATTCGTGATGGAAAAAAACAACAAAACCTCTCCTTTCAGTTCAAAAACCTAATGCAACGTGTTACTGTGTGGGCGACAGCTGACAGCATCAGTTGTGTTTGCGAGCGTGTGTGTGCGTGTGTGTGTGTGTGTTATGTGCTCTTAGTCGGAGGTGGGATCATCCGCGGCAGTCGGCGGTGCAGAGCGGTAACCTCTCCAGAGAGGCTGCAGGTCTCTAAGTGCTTTTGCTTAGCTACCGCTGCTAGGCAATCAGCTACTAAAGAGTCCCCCAGTCGCTCAGGACCGCCGGCTCCTCTGGGCGCGCTGCATTATCACAGCACATTGCTGTCAGGACACTCGCTTTGTCTGATAGCCACCTGCTAGTCCTCAAGACCCACCTGACGCTCAAGACTCTTTTCACAGTGCCGGGGGGTGTTGTCAGTTCAAAGCAATACGAGGTGGGAAAACTGATGCTTACGCCTGCAGCTGGGCATGTGATTTGCCAGGCTTTTTCTTCTGATTTCCAAGGTTTTATGACAAACAACTGCTGCTCATTTGCTCCTTTTCCTGCTTTTCTGTTCCTGGCCACATTCCTGTGCAACACGTCTTCCAGGTCGGTAATTTAACTCAGAGGTTCTCAGACATTTTCATGTCACCGAGCCCCAAATAGACTCACCCTCGGCCATGGACCCCCATTTCATAAGATTTTGTCCCAGAAATGCCCACATGGGATAACAGTGGCGAGAGTGAAACCTGTGATTAAACAAGGCAACAGTAAACATACTGTCCCCCAAGAATGATGCAGCCCCCCTCTGGGCCTGTCAGTAGCAAATATGTCACCTTGTTTGACTTGTAATTGTAGCGCCCCGTTCAGGACAATCAGTGTAATGCATAATTTCCCCAAGTTTTATCAAAATCGGATCAGTGGTGTCTCCCATATCGTACGTGGCAGACGGATGGACAGATGGAGACGTCCAAAAAACAAGTCATTCTTATTAATTCTCTAATTGTAGATTCAAATTCTAATGAAATTGAATGATTCCTCATTTTCCTGGGGACCTCTGGAACTCTGTCAAGGACCCCACTTTGTGAACCGCTGATTTAACTCCCCCCTAATAGCTCAAACTCTCCCACCATCCCCTAATCTCCATCTGTTCTCTCCATTTGAAACATAATTTTTCCACCTGTGTTGACCATTGCAAGTGAAGGGCTCTGTTTTTTTTAAATAAGGGAACAACAAAGTAGACTAGTTTACTAGTCCGTGGCCCAATAAGAGGCAGGTGCTGTAGGCATTCAGAGCCTCCATGACAGATGGCTGGTATACATGGGAAACGAGAAGGGGTTTTCATAGCACACCTGGCTCCCTGGATTAAAAAGGCACAACTAATCATTGATGTGTATGAGATCGGACATGGTGTCAGAAACACTGGGCAGTTTGCTTTAACCCATCTTGGTCTTGGTAGACAGACATAATCTGTCTGTCTGTCTTTCCTTCTGCCCGTCTGTCTGCCTATCTGGTGGTGTGTTTGCCTTCCTGCTTGCCTCTCTGTCTGTCAATTAAAAAATCCGACTGCAGCATACAAATTAAAGGACACGTTCGCGTAGAAAACAAAGCTCTGCAGTGGTTTTGTCCTTGCTGGCTTGCTGGTCAAACAAGTTGAATTCTTTGCACACCGGTCTCCATTGTGTGACCGCCTGCAATTAGTGTAAAATATCACAATTGGTTGTTTTGCCTTGTGGGAAATTGTCTCTATTACCTTTTCTGCTTCATGCAACCCCATTGATGTGGAGTATCAGTAAACGAACAATACCAAGCAGCTACACACATATTTGAATGCGGCAATGTCCTGGTTTGATTTCAGGCAGGTTTTCCTTCATTGTAAGTGTCCCACCGCCTGTCTGTCTATCATCTGAACACGTGTTTTTCTTTCAACTCCATGTGAAGTCCTGTTTCGTCAAGGTGTCTTTCAGCGAGTAGACTTGAGTCACATTTTGTTTGTCTGTGTGTGCCTCTGCCTGCCTCCCTTGTTACTGTCTATGCAATGATTCAGCGGTGGATTTAGAGAGCAGTTAGGCAAGCTTACATAAGCCTGAGCCGAAAACACATGGGACTTCTTTTTTTTATCTTTTTTCTTTTTTTAAGAGATTTCTGTCACCCGTCTCAACTGTGTTGTTACGTAGTTGCAGTGGAGCTGTCAGACAGCCATCTCTTGAAATAGGATTCAGACAACCAATCTCTTTGCTCCAGCAGCTCAACATTGACAACAATGGCATCCTTGAATAGATCTACCTCGCGACGGCTGTCTATCAACCAAAAGCAGATTGATGGCTTGCACACCTACTGTCCCCCTTCTTTTCTCTCTTTCTAACAGAACTGGGACACCTCTGCTCTGCAAACCCCCCCCCCCCCCCCCCACACACACACACACACACACACACACACATACCCCCCAATCATCACCATCCCGCCTCCCTGCGGACAAAAGGCCACAGCAGAACCAGATACTTGCGACATTCAGCCACGGGATACAGTGCCTTGCAGTTAACACCCAACTGATGCACTAGCCCTCTCTCAGTACTGTATCCCTCTACGTGCTCTCTCTCTCTCTCTCTCTCTCTCTCTGTGTATGTATGTGTGCGTGCGCCTGCAAGCGTGCACATGTTTCGTATCACAGTTTACCTGGAGAGCATGATTGATTAAGCTGCTGAGCAATCGGAGTCGGACAATTGAGCGCGAGAGCGAGGAGGGAGATCCATCATCGTGAAGGCTCATGCCTAAGCTTGGCATTAGATAAATGGGCTTGGACGAGGACTGTGTGTTCACGTGGTGTGTGTGTGTGTGTGTGTGTGTGTGTGTACATGTATGTGTGCATCATGGCTGCACAGTCCCACCATTACAGGTAAGACACACAAGCATGCACATTCGGCTGCTTTTCCACATCAAAGAAAAGGGTGTGCTGAGGAGTTGAGGAGAGGAAGGAGGCGAGGGGGACGGGAGGAGGTGGCATAGTGTTTCCTCCCTGTGCATTATGGATGAGGCGTGTCGGCGCTGTTCGATCAGCAGCTCTCTGATGGCTTGAAGGTGGCCTGCTGGGGTTACCTAAGACTCTGTGTTTGTGTCTCTGTGTGCTTGAGTGTGTGTGACTATGACTGAGAGAGAGGAGTCACCAGGGTCATGCTTGCCGACACACACACACACACACACACACACACACAGACAGATAAACACCCGCACACACCCCTCCCAGACTAAATTTTTTAATCATTCACTGTCTTTAATTGAGTACAAATGAAGTGATAAAAGGCTTTAGGTCAGAGAAAAGAAGTTGCAATATCCACCTTAAAAATGGCGGAATGCACCTTTATGAGATGCAGAGGTAGTTATCAGAAAGTTATAGCAAAGATAGAGACAAGATGGAAAGTAAATAACTAAAGCAAGTCTTCCTTAATGCCACTTTCACATCCTTATTTGCCTTTTACTCACAAGCTATAGCCATCACAGTTACACACACGAGACTCAAGTATAAAACCTAGAGTCAGTATCAGGAAGAGTTTGTGGTCAGAGGTGGAGGCGGGACATAACAGATGGTTTTCTGTCCAATCAGAGAGCGGCCCTCTGGTTACTGTGACGACATGAAGAGCGCCTCTCTATGAACTCCATGGCAACATGACAAACAGAACTCCCCATTCAGGGGAGTGCATGTGTTTTGGAGTGTGTGTGTGTGTGTGTGTGTGTGTGTGTGTGTGTGTGTGTGTGTGTCAGCTGAGCTCAGTCACATTGCCACAGTAGATAACAGCTTTTAACACTCTCCAATGCTCTCAAAGCTCACTACTTACTGCAAGCTGTCTCCCATCCACACTGCTTGTTAACAGAAGCCTACATACTGTACTGTGAGCATTAATACTAAAAGTGAACAATACTCCAACATGCTGTTACACCCAAAGGCATCAGTCCTATCACTTAAATTGAATTTATTTGTTGACCCTGCAAACACCCCATAGGATTTGGAATCAATTCTTTATCCCTGTGCAAATACCAGATCTGGATCACCAGCAAAATCTAATCAATCTGTCCACCAAACCTCATGGAAAAACATTCATAGGTTTTTGATCTATCCTGCTGGAGGTAAAAAATCACTTCATAAAAATCATAAATAATAAAGTATTATGTCTGATGATATTTGTTTTCAGTTTTGTTTTTTTAACCTTTATTTGTCCTGGGAAGTTTTGCTATGCACACTGCACAATTCAAACTGCTGACTTTCTCATCACAAGACCGCTTCTCCAAGCTTTAGGCTACACCCTCCCCTATTTTTTTCATGTGAACACGTCATTGCCTTTCATCCCCCATGAAATAACCCCAGGCACTGACAGACACTGAGCTCTAGTGAGATGGGAAGACTAGTACAAACCTAAAAAAAGGGCAAAATGAGTAAAAAGAAAGGGTTTGAGGAGAAACAGGTGTGAATGACATGAACCCCTACTAACCTTGGAACAAATCCTTCCTAGAAACTTTTCTTATGTGTCTAGTCTAGAGTGTCTCCCCCTCAATTTTCTTCATAACACAGATGCCTGGACTCAGCCAATCATTCTACCCAGAATCCACCAGACACGTCTCCCTGGGCCAACAGAGCAGGTGCTTAAAGCTGGCAGCTGTTGCCTCACAGCAAGAAGGTCCTGGGTTTGAACCCCGGTCCGTCCCAGGTCCTTTCTGTGTGGAGTTTGCATGTTCTCCCCGTGTTTGTGTGGGTTTCCGCCGGGTGCTCCGGTTTCCTCCCACCATCAAAGACATGTATGTTAGGGTTAATACTCCTGTCAGTGCCCCTGACCAAGGCACTGGGAAAAGAACTGAAGTTGGTCCCCACTGCCCCGCTGCCCACTGCTCCTAGTGTGTGTATAGGATGAGTCAAATGCAGAGGACAAATGTACCCATATACAAATACAAATGAATAACACTTTCTTCTTTAAGGTGCCATTGAGCAAGGCACTTAACCCCCAACTGCTCCAGTAGAAGACTGGTTGTCCTGGGAGGCTCCCAGCTGTTAACGTATGGAACTGGATGAATATGAAGAAGGGTGTTGCTGGAAAAGAGCATGTCTGCTCAGTTGACTTTCCCTGGATAGATAACAGCTAGAAAAGCAGCCAAATCTCCATCTAACACTCAAAGGGAAATCTACAAGGCTTTAGGCAGCGATAAACTGCTATACAAAGGGTCCAAACAGTTCAAGACTCAGATTCACAGTGCAGATTCTTCCTTGCATGGGAAATGTTGTTTGCACTTTGCATTGTAGTATAAAGCAGAAACCTCCTCTTTGCAGCTTTTGGATGCTGAATGTATGGAATATGCTGCATTTACAACACAAAATATATTCTTGTCTTTCTGTTGGTTCTTGTTGCTTCTAATGGGCTCCTTCTCTGGATGTGCGATCAGATTTGTCATCACCTCGCAAATGGTTCCTACGAGTCACTTTTCCTCCCAGAACTAATGTATAGTGCAGGGTTACAGTTTTAGTTTGCTTATGGGACAATTGTTTTTTCTCTTTTATCTGGATGTGACAACATGTACCAGCTATTACAGTGTGTATGCCAGCAGCAGCTTTATAACTAGCAGCTTGGGAGGGTGGCCTTGCAGGCATGACATGTTGTTATGGTGCAGCTCTGCTCCCAAAGCCTTTAACTGTGTTGTTAGCATGGCCGACTCTCGTTAACATAGCCAGTAGGGCAGAAATGACAACACCTCTACAATTCTGTATACAGAGTTGTATCTTTTTACGAGGTACTTTGTTGTATCCATAGCAGATCATTGGGGTGTGTGTATGTGTGTGTGTGTGTGTGTGTGTGTGTGTGTGTGTGTGTGTCTTGGTGTCCAGTATAAACAGTGGAAAGTGAGATGTGCGGAGGGGAGGGTTGGACTGACGAAGCACTCGACAGAACGAGAACTATCAGCAGCGAGCAAACAGCTGGCGCCATTTCTCTCTCTCTCACCACCAACACTAGAAGATTAAGTGAGAAATACACTTTCTGACAGTCACCGTTTCTCTCTCTCTCTCTCTCTCTCTCTCTCTCTTTCTCCTTCACCACATCACTTCCTCTCTCTTGCATTCTCTCACTTTGTTTCTCCCACCTCCCCGATTTCTCAGCACTTTTCCAGAGCTACACCGCCTCCCCGCCTCTTCGTCACCTTGCCCTCGACTTTTTTTGCCTCCATTCGTTTCGACCCTTATCCTCCTCCCTCCTTTTCCTCCATCTGTCTCCCTTTCTCTCTCTCTCTGTCCTTCCCTCCCTCCTTCCGCTGGTCTGGTGTCTGTCCACAGGTGGAAAGCGTCCAGCAGATGCTTTGGCCGTGACCCAGGGAGTTGCTGTCTTTATTACCATGGCAGCGCTTTATCACCATGGAAGCCATCTATCGTCACGGCGACCGGTGTTCTATTTCCATGGCAGCGTTCCGTTACCTGGTCCTGGTCCAGTTGGCATGTGCGTATACACAAAGACACACTTGCCATTAGAGAGATTTCTCCAAGGGTTTCCCCCATTTACTTTCCTTTTTCCTATTTACTTTCAAGTGCAACTTGAATACAAAGGGTGATTCCACCAGGTTTAACGAAAGCACTGCTGTTGCATGAAAATGTAGTAAACAGTGTTTTTCATTCACTTTTACTTAACTTTTAAGTTTACATGGCTGTCTATCTGCTGATTAATTTCGATTCATATTCAGTTTGAATCTGACAGCAGCAACAGATGGCTACCTGTGAGTAAAATCTAGTAGAGCATACACACCATACTTATAGTTACAAGGGCATTTAGTGCAACTTTCAGATTATTGCCAACAAAATCTGGTAGTAAACAATTGCAAGGGACACAAAAGCTTGTAAGCAATATGGACTTATCAGTGAGCAGCAGACACACACACACACACACACACACACATACACAGCTCACGTATAAACATGAACTAATGAGCACTTTGTACACACATACACACATACTGGGGCCAGCTCGAGTAATGGTAGGTTTATGAGAGAAAACCATTTGAACACACACATAAACCCTTCAAAATGCACACACAGACACACACACAGGCCCAAAGTGAAGGCCACATGTGTCTTTGGGAGTATTCTCTCAGTCTTGATACATGCGTCTTTCTTATCGCCCTTGTGCTAAGTGGAGACTGATCGGCGCTTCCTTCTCCAATCCCAAACAGCTCAATGCTCACACACACACACACACACACACACACACACACACTGACCTCTTTTCTAGCCATCCATGTGGTACAAGTCCATCTCCACTTTCCTTCCCTCTGACCACATCACTGCCACCTCTCACTCTTGCTCTCACACACCCTCTTCAAAAACAACACAAACACACACACACGCCTTCCCAAACACACACCGACACACACGCTGCTCTGCCATCCTTACAGTAGACCTTCATCTCCACATACATTCCCCTCCTATCCAGGCCAGCTCGACACCAACAGGCGCACACACTCAAAACACAGGTCCTCCTACCATCTTTGCGGTAAAGGTTGATCTCCACTTTCCTCTCCTCCGACCCCAGCAAGGCCTGCGCCATCTGGGCGATGGCCAGCCGCTTGGTGTGGGGTCCGTACAGGAAGTTACACGTGCACGGCTTCTGCATGATCTCGGCGCGCGAGTAGCCGCACATGTGGCAGAAGCCGTCATTGCAGAAGATGATGGCGCAGTTCTCCACCCGCGCGTTGGCGATGATGAACTTGCGACCTGTAGGGGGGGGGGGGGGGGGGGGAGAGGGAGAGAAAGGTGTTTTATTTATTTCGCCTGTAATTATCCAAGATATGCGTGTTGATGGTTGTTGAGGAGACCTGACTGATGCAGCAGCAGGAACATTCAGTTACAGAACGAGGCAGCAGTAAAAATGTCATCCTCCACAAATGTTGCAGGCCCCGCTGGAACAATCAGTAACAAATATGACACCTGGTTATGACCTATAATTTCAACTTTGCTTTTGAGCCAATCAGTGTCACTTTTTTATAATCCTGGAACACTGTGCTGAGCCGCACCATTCCCCCAAGTGTCGTCAAATCTGATCAGCAGCCTCTGAGTTATTGTGTGTCATGAATGGACGAAGTGCAAAATATAATGAGCTTTACAGAAGAAAATTATCATGGGAAATTACTGTTGGTAAAAATTGTAAAATTGTTGTCTTTTGATGACTTGGTCAAAGTAAATATTTAAATATGAGCTGAAAAAATAAATGATCCTTTAAGTTAGATTAGACTTTATTATTAGGAGGGAAATGTTTACACTTAATACCTCTCAAATGATAACTGTTAACCAGACAGAACCTTAACTAACAAGTGCAACATTATCCTTAGCAACTTTGCCATCTGTGACCAACATTTTGCATGAGACTTGTGTTCCTAATCACATTGAATGTTGATCCCAATCCCTTGTCTATCTGTGTACGATGCCGTGTACGATGAAGTGTTGACATGGAAACATGAAACATGTATAATGTGTGAATAATGTCACCACAACAATTTACTGTACATTTATTGTACTTACTCTGCTGTTGGTGATGTATTATGGCCATAATCAACAGCTTATGCAGCTTACTGTCTATCAATACAAACTATGCGTGTGTGTGTGTGTGTGTGTGTGTGTAATTGTGGTCAAAAGTGCAAAGCGCGGTAGCTACTTCTCCCACAAAGCCTGAGGACCTTTACACTCTGATGCCTCTCTCTCTAAACCACTTACTGTAGAAGAAGCCATTTAGCTCCATGGCCTCTGCTCAATGTCAAAGGATGATCTTAATGCACTCTGAGAGCCGGTGTCGTGCCTGAACACACACACACACACACACACACACGCATACAAACCCCCTTACCCAGCACACTTCCACTTTACTTCCAATATATTGTGAATAAATCAGACTCCTGTTCATGTATGGCATGTATGTGTGTTTGTGAATACATGAATCTCAGGTGTATCTTATGGGAACAACATAACATAAATGTGTACGTGCAAATATATGAGTGTGTGTGTGTGTGTGTGTGTGTGTGTGTGTGTGTGTGTTTGTGTGTGTGTCTGTGTGTGTGTCTGTGTGTGCGCTGCAGCAGTGTGACAGTTTGTCGGGCTGATGGATGGCCTCCACTAAAGAGCTTTAAACTTCTGAAGAGCCCCGATATTCCCAGTTACTTCCACTCAGTCCCGGGCCCCTCTGTAAGGAGCACCACACTCATAAACACCCATCTGTGCACTGTGATGTGTAGGGGAAATGCTCCGTCTTGGAGATGGAAGGCACTAGAAGAATGTGGCCAGATTGCTCACCAATTAGCCTGCAGCACGGACCCAAATGGACTGAAGAAGATCGCAGTGAACAACCAGCAGTCGTCCATTTCTCTCTGAGGCTTTATCAGAACGCTTCATTCTTGGCTGTGAGTGGCAACCATGCTGCTTAATTAGAAAGCTTGTAGCTAATGATCTTGCAATGTTTTCCATTAACTAGAGGAGAGTCGGAGTCCAATAACAGACTGGGTTTCTGAGATTTCTTTAAAACAGGGAGCAGATGTAGCGCTCTCTTTTGTAAATATGCAAAGCGATAATAACTGTTTGTGTCTTTGCATGTGTAAATTAGGGAGTGTTCATCTATGCGCACACAGCAGCCTGCATAAGTGTATATATTCATATGCTCTGTTATTTTGACTGTGCTTAACAAAGCCTTGCTATTGCTGATGATGCGGGTAAAGCTTATTCTGCATTTTATATGCTTTTTTGTATTTTTGAGTTGAATATTTATGTGGTCCTCTGCATGCTGACAAAGTAAATCCTTCCACTGTGAAAGCCACTCTAAACCTCTTGTATAATTTCAGCATGTGCATGGTCTTTCATGCGCAATGACACTAAACTAAAAATTGAGACACTTATCTCAGCAGAAGACATCTTTAATATACAAACAAAACTGATGTTTTTCCTGTTACTTCAGTCTTTCACACAATGAAATGAATTTTCAGAATTTAATGTGCAAAACAGAATGCTATCCATGTCTCGAGGGGGTGTCTGTCTATGCCACTTGCATATTTAAAAAATATGTACTTTTTAAAAATATGCAAGTGGCAGATAATGGATTTACTTTAGCTCTATATTAGAAAATACGGCAGATTTTCTTCACTTCTGAATAAGGAGGGCAAAAGCTGAGGAATATAACGCATGTCCCCAAACACCCAAGCGCTACTTTTGCTCCACAGCCTGACAGAACTTTCTGCTTTTTGTTTCATGCCTCTGTCCTGAATGATTTCGAAGCCATCTTGGTGGACAGACTGTACTTGTTGTTTGAGTTGTAGTAGTTTTGGGTTACAGTTCCAATTCTTTATGCCATTTCTTTAAATTTGAATTAAATTCTTTGATCATGGTCTCCCTTTAGTCATGTCTTACAGGCTGGGCTGTGACACAGAATGTGTAATGAGGTGAGATTGAGTGTTTCCATTGAAAGCAGCGCTCTGTTTGGTGATTCACTCTGATAAAGCTTTCAAGGTGGGTAACGGTCACTCAGAGAGTCTCCGAACACATTTGAAGGCCACTAACAAGGCCACATTATAGGCAAGGGAAAAGCCCGTTACCCTCAAATGAGCACAAAACTCTTCAAGACAAAGAAAACTACTTTCCAGAGGAAGATTTCCGAGGTGAGAACGTTGGAGGTGTTCATCAGAGAGGTTGTGTGAGAGTCACAGATTACAGACAGAGGGTTATGTAGATAGTTTTTTAGGCGACATAAATAACTTTAATACGATGACAAGTTGATTGCTGCGGCGAACACACCAGGCAGGCGGCTTCAATGCGCCCTGGGTCTAAAAAACACCCCGACACTTTTGGTAATTTCCATTCCATGTTAGGAGATCCTCACAAAGGCTGCCGGTGATAAATCTTCCTCAAGGACTTCAGCCTGCGAGGAGGGAAGAACGCCTCGTCGCCTTTGTGAACTCGGAGAGATTTTGCTCCTGTAATTGCTTCTTGCTCAACATGTCAGACCTCAGACCTTGATCACAATGAAACACAGGGCCGGCTCTGTTGGAGGAAGTTAAAGGATTCCTGCTTTTTAATTTGTTTTTAATATTCAGATTGGTTTTGGCATGTGAATAGTCCAAGGACCTGGTGATGTTAGAATAGAAGTTTTGGCTCTGGCACTACAGATGGAGAGTTTGAGGGGCACAAAAAGTGTTATAGTTAATTCAAGTTGATTAAATCCAATTTTACTTATGAAACAAGTGTTGTGGTGGCACACACATCCAATGTGGTGCTAGACACCCAGGTGCTAGATGGAACAGCAAACAGCTAAAAGCATGAAAAGTGACAACAAAGTCAATAGGCTCCCTTCAGCGCTTATTAAATGAACCGGCGATAAAAAGTGATATTACCGGCTAAGTGCTCTTCATCAGACTTGATCACGAAACCGACCCTGCACAGGAATTATCCTTCAACGGGAGCGGCATAACTCCCTGCAAATTGCCTTTGAGAAACAGTTCAGAGAGGTGATGTATGGCAATTTCCCCCATAAACTGATGATTT
Source organism: Centroberyx affinis (assembly GCF_046629955.1). Taxonomy (NCBI): domain Eukaryota; kingdom Metazoa; phylum Chordata; class Actinopteri; order Beryciformes; family Berycidae; genus Centroberyx; species Centroberyx affinis. The sequence continues at coordinate 723,422 of NW_027280092.1, forward strand.
ATAACACATTTTACAACCATCAGGAAGATATATCCCACCCAGATACAGATCACCCAGTCTGGCACACCCGGACATTTCAGCACACTTAGTTTCACTTCCAAATCACCCGCCGGCCAATGGTATTCAAGACCCCGGCATCTGGCTCAACGTTTTCAAGGAGAACCTCTTTCAGCTCCGCGCTGTTGGGGTGGAATTGTTCATCCGATGCGGTTATTATTATGTTGGAATGAGTTTGGAGGCTGCAGCTAAATGATTTATGGATGTTGGAAAGATTAGATTTGTTCCTGTATCAACTGTTGAGCCATAACTTGAGTCGCTGGGTTATTACTGTATTGATTGACTGCACATTTGTGTGTATGTGTGTGTGTGTGTGTCTACTTTTACTGTTAAACATCTCAGTAGCAGGCAGATGTGTCAGAATTCTCTAAAAGAACAGATGGTACGACATAAAGCACAAACAAGGGAGAGGGAGAAGAAGAGAAAAAGGAAAGGGAGAGAGAGAGAGAGAGAGAGAGAGAGAGAAAGCACGACCCTGCATTATAAACACAGAGACACAGCATGTCCTTACTAGTTGATAAAAAAAGGCTTCTAATCAAACAAAGTAGTCAAGTACACCAGACAAAATACACTCAAACAGCCAAGCCAGGCCAGGCTGAGAGTTAAGTACTTACAGGCTGGCCTACTTAACACTGTATCTGTATGCATACATCATGAACAAATATGCACGCTCATACATACATACTCAATACAGAACATAAATATGCAAGAGCAGAGCACATATACGTCAGACAGCAAGTCCTTCTCTCCCACAAAAATGCACAATAAAGCTATTCCTACAAATTTAATTCATCATTTTGTTCTAAAAAAACCCCCACATCTATCAAAGAAGTGCCTTTTAAATCTGTCCACCTATTTCTCCCACTCAACACACATTTATCAAAGCCGTGCCTCCGAAATGAAACAGGCCTTCACCTATTTCTTACCTGCCACGCTCCCATCTATCTATGCCCTTGAATTCACTTTCCCATTTCTCAGAGACTTCACCTATTTCCTCCACATTAAACACATATCAAAGAAGAGCCTCTAAATCTGACTACCCATTACTCCCACATAAAGCCCATCTATTAAAGCTGTGCCTCCAAAAAAATCAGACTTCCTCCGTTTCTCTGCAGCTTCCAAACGGATGCAGACTTTAATTTCTCTCCTGTAAAGCGTCAATCAAGTCAGGTTTATTTGTATAGCCCTTGATCACAGTTACAGTCCCGACGGGCTTCACAACGCCCACAAAGTCAAAGCCTTTTCCCCATTTTTTCCAAACAAAGCAACTATCTCTCCCTCCTCAAAGACACCCATCCATCCAAGACACGCCGCCAAAATCAAAACCGACTTCGCCCATTCCTCCACCATAAAGTGAACATCCATCAAGCAAAGCTCCAGAATGAAACCCTTACCTTCTCCCTGCGTTAAGCACACAATTATCATAGCTTCCCCCCCCCCAGTCTTCCTTCATAAAACACACATAACATCTATCAAAGCTGCGCATCCAAGCATCAACAGGTTGTTCCGTTGGGAGACATAAACCGGTGGAAGGCCTGCTCAGATATGCATGGAAATTGCGGCGATCCGTTGTGTGGATGTAGATACGGCGCCGGGCTTGATAGCCTGCCTCCATGAATTAGTGGCAGCAGCAGCCCTCAGAGGCTCATAAAGCTTGATGGGTTAGTCTGGCTGCAATGAGCACTAGGTAATACAAAAGGCAGGGATGCGTGTGTGTGTGTGTGTGTGTGTGTGTTGTACGTTTCATTTTCCGTCCTTCCCCTGTTAATGCCTAAGCAGTTTTCAGTCATCAGCTGGATAATGGCCAAAAATACCTGGTAGCTTTTTTTTTCCAAGCTGTTTAAGTCCAATATAGAGAAACTATTGAGTGTGTGATAGCTTTGAATGTGTATGGATCAATTTAGCGACTCTTCACACAGACCGACCCACGCACATAAGGAGAGACATACAGAAAGGAACCTGCTGACAAAGGCAAGTGTTTATTCCTCAGATTTGAATTACAAAATCATCATTAACCAAACCAGAGCAAAGCCAAGTCACACTGCAAAGTCAAAGTCGAGAAGCAGAAAATGATACAAGATGCTCAGGGAGTTTTTCTCGTGTTCGATTTTTCGAGGTGTGAGAGAGAGCAGGGACATGATTAGGAAGGCAAAAAAAATTGGGAAAGGAAGCTGAAAAACAGCGTTATCACTTTCGAAAGGAACAGGCGTCGAAAGTCCAAAAAACTGAAGTCCTGACAAATGAAAAGAAAGAAAATGAAAAATTGACATCCGTGAGAGAGAGAGAGAGAGAGAGAGAGAGAGAGAGCGAGAGAGAAGGAGGGAGGGATGATTACACACAGTCAGAGGCATAGAGAGAGGTGTAGAAAGAGACAGGTAGGGATGTGAAGAAAGAAAGAGTGAGCGATGATTAGACAGTGTCGGAGGTATGCAGAGAGAGAAGAAAGAGACAGGTAGGGATGTAAAAAGAAAGAGAAAGCGCAACAAAGAAGCAGCGGGAGAGGCAGAAAGAAGAGATGAGTGAGAAAAACAGCTCGGCCAGTTTTTAGGCCTCAGCAGGACTCGAAGGAAGACGAGGCATTATTCTAGCGAGGAGGGGGGGGCAGCGGTATTATCACACCGCAGGTATTGGGAAAGGAAAACGCAGTGTTTGGCATCAGTGGCCAATGTGTTTGAATTTAACAAGGAGAATGGTGGGCAGTTATTTTATTTACTCACAGCAAGCATAAAATTCTGTTTTGGTCTTCTCTCTAAAGCGCTTTACAATTCTGTGGGTCCATACGTACATGGTATATGGCCCAGGGGGAAATACACATAGAACTGAGGCAGTGGTAGTGCTATGCTTTACCCAAGGAGCTACATGGGACCACAAAGTGCCAGTCTCTCCCCCCTTTTTACGCAAATGTCGATAGTTAAAGGGGTATTAAAGTGATCTATGACTTCTATCGACCTTTATCAGCAACCTGTAGAAATTGCAGCAACACTGGCTCTAATCTAATCGAATCTAATCTAATTTGCGAGTGTTTTACATTTCCTCCGCACTCTTAACACGCCCTTTTGGAGTGTTGGACCATTTTATTGTCATATCAATATCCCCCCGTCTTGTCTATCCTCCCTCTGATGGAGTCTGCTCAGGTGGATTTCCCATAATTCTATGTGAACTCAATGTATAAGACCGTCTAAAATGTATTTTCTTAACTGATGCTGGCTAATATGGGTGGAGGCAAAACTATCTCTAGTGACTTTAATCTTTGCTCCAAAAGTAAATTTATTCAAATTGTTGACATACACAAACACATGCCTGGATTGATGGATAGCAAAGATTCTTCTATCGTGTTCTCCATAGCAACGGAAGATGAAGTGGCGAGGGTACCATGCTGTGCCATTTTTATACTGCTTCATTCCTTCTTGGCTCTTGTCCCTCCACATGACGTTCACTAGGCTATACATCACACAGAGGCTGCCTCTCAGAGTAGAGTGAGGGCTTGGAGTTTACACACTCCTGAAATGAGATTCAGCAACTGACAGCTCACTGGCACAGCTCCCACCCCTCCCACCCCGCCTGTCCCCTTGAGCTACGTTGGCCTGTGATTTACATAAACAATAAAGTCACATTTCCAAAATATGAGTAAGCTAGCTACATGGAGCAGAGATCCAACAGAAACGTCTAGTGAAGAGGTAATATATCACAATGCAAAATGAGTTTAGAAAGCCAGTCATCTCAGCACTTGGAGAAATAATCGTTGAGTCACTGGTATTGATCAACAACACTATCAAACCTCTGCAGATGTATCATGGTCATTTTCTCCTATGGGGCAGTAAAAAATCTTACTTATTGCCCCTTTAAGACAAATGTATTTCATAATGTGTTCTAATAAAAGGGATTCCATCCTCATTCACTGCCTCAAACTGCACTGGGATTGTCACAGGAAGAAGCACGGGAGTATAAACTATGTGTGGTATCCTCTTTGTCAGATGTGGAGAATGCACCACACACACAACAAACTTGAATGAGGTGCAGGATGTAAACCACAGCACCACAGAAGAAGAGATTTCTGTGCACTAACCAGATTTTCACAATGTGGCAAGAATCTTACACTATCTGGTTGTGGGTATATGTAGCTTTACACCTCCCAATAGTGGCTCTGGTGACATCACTGTCCTCTCCTTGCTATCCCCTTGTTTTCCCTCTAATGAGCCTCTGAAGCCAGAGAGCAAGGAGCTGACGAAGAGGCTGATTAAAGACAAGCCACCATTGGCTGATCGCTAGGGAGGAAAACACCATTTCATATTCCTATTGACTCACACACACACACATGCACACGCACACACATACAGATTTATGGAGACATGCACACGCCCACACAGACATGCAAATGCACACACACACACACACACACACACACACACACACAGAGTTTTAGACACACACACACACATTCACACAAACCCACCAACGCAGACTGAATAATTCACTAAGACCAGACCTTGGGGGCTCTGCAGTCTGCCAGTTTGTGTGTGTGTATGTGTGTGTTTGTACGAGTGTGTGTGTGTGTGTGTGTGTGTGTGTGTGTGTGTGTGTGTGTGTGTAGGCTGGGAATCTCCCTGAGTACGCTGCGTAGGCGGAGAAGGAGGGAAGCCCATGTGTTAGAAGCACAAGTCAACACACCAGCCTGGTGCCTGCTAGCTTCCAGAGACAGAGAGAGAGAGAGAGAGAGAGAGATGCACACACACCGAACAGAGAGACTGAGAGAGACAGATTAAGGAGAGAGGGAAGGGGGGAGAGAGAGAAACAGACAAACAGAGATGGAGAAAAAGAGAGATAAACAGGAACCAAAGATAAAACAGGGGAAGATAGAGAAACAGAGAAAAGGAGAGAAACACAGTGCAAGGGAAACAGAATATCAGGAAGAAAGATAGAGAGAGAGAGAGAAATCTAAGCAGAATGTCATTGGTTAGTTTATTGGTGTGGATAATTCAGTGGCACAGGCTAAAGAGAGAAGAGATTTTTTTTGTGTCTCTACCCAATTCTAACTGAGCAATTGCCATGGAAACTGAAGATTTGACACAGACTAAAATCTCAAACACAGAGAGCAGAAACTCACAGTAAAGTAAGAGTCAACGTGAAGACTCTTCATATGTTACTCTTATGCCAGCCAGCCCATCAGTGTCCTCCAACACTAACAACACTCCAAACTCTCAAAGCCAACGATCAGAAATCCATAGCATCATATGAAGCCACAGCCTAAAGTTGCTGCGTTCACAATGAAATGGACACTATGTGGATTCATTACATGTTTGGGTCGTCCAAATGAGCTTTAGGTTACAGCTGTAGTTTCAAAATAGAAAATTCACCCAAATCACAAGAAAACCATCGTGGGTTCTGTCTGACATACTACAGCTGCTTTTCCCAGTTCAGTTTCTCTGGAGCTCTCTTGAACTAAAGGCATATGCTAATGATATGGGTCAGTTATAGACTCCTTTGAATTAGTGATGGCTTAGGGAATCAATGGAGAGTGGGGTTTGTAAGGTAGTTCCATTTTGCCAGAAGAGATAAAGATAAATTTATTGGCCAATTTACACATGCTCCCTATAATCTGTCCTCCCATATTATCCACCTACATACTCCCACAGCTCACACATTAGATTCTTCAGAGTGTCTTGCTTAAAGGCCCCATAGAAGTGACTGCGGGCACCACAGCTATAAAACAAGCCACCCTTCAGCTGCCACAGAGGTGGGACACACCCCTCTCTCTGAGTCAGGATCCTTGTGATTATCCAGTCAGTCAAACTCTACTGAGCCCGAGAAAATAATTAAATCCAACCTCGGCTCGGTTTGCTTGGCTTTGCAAAAATACTCAAATATTTCCCCAAAAAGACAGTGCTGCCACAGCACAATGTGTCATTCCCAACTTTTCTCACATTTTCTCCCCATTAGAGATGCCGGCCGGACAGTCTGTTGGCTAGACAGAACTGTGCACTGCCGGAAAAGTGCTGATGTCATCAGTGTGAGACAGCTGACAGGAGGACGGGGGGTCCTGTCATGTTTTGACAGCCCAAGCATTTATTCACTCCACTTAAAGTTGCATTTTGGAGCAGTTTCCAAACACAGTGTATAAATTATGCATCACGCCTTTTCATAAAAACAACTGAAGACAAGTTTTTTTTTTGTTTTTGATGTTTTATTTTTAATACAGCACTGTAGTACTGCACTGCAAGTGAGACCACTACCATGGTACTGGTTGTGTGTGCATCTTATTGACTAAGGAGACAGTTATTGAACACGTATTGATGAAAATATCATCTGATAGATTGTCTTCATGTCAACCACTTATCCTGGGAGAAATGTAGCACTTATTCTGATAGATACAAAAGGAGAGGCAGGCCATTGGCAGTATTAATACGACCAAGCCTCCATAAACATTAGAGTCTTACCCGACTAGAGACTCTCAACAATTTATGTTTAGACCACTGTTGCACTGTTTTTGCTAGCCTGTTGTGATGCTTGCTTTTGTCTAGTTAAAGGTGCTACGTGTAGCCTTTTGTAAGTCTCAAAATGAAGACCACATTTCCCATAAACCCTGTTGCAAAGAGGGTGTTGCTGCTTGTCTAATGTGAAGTTGAACTAATACAATACAATAGTTGTGTATTACTTGCAATGTAAAAATGGTTTCCGTTTTGTGCGGTAAAGCAATCCAGCAGATTTCCGGCCAAATGCAACCCAGTGGCACACAATATAAAATGCAGTGTAGAGGCTGCTGACGTTCTCTGTGTCTTGTTTGTTTACGGTAATTATGCTAATGTAATGAATTATTGATGTGAAATTGCTACTCTACTTTAAAAGTCCTGTCCTGTTAAGATTTGACAACTTTTTTATCCCAAAAGGCATTGTAGACTGGCAGAAACGCTCCGTAGTAAACTGTCCTCTGCAAGGCCGTGGCTACCTGTAGATGACTTGCCATCATCGTCTTGAAAAAAACCCAACAACACACAGTCAGGAACAAAGCCCACACACTGCAGTCCACAGGGCAGCGGACTCAAAGCCCGAGCCTGGGTTCCCTCCTTCCACGCAGCTTGGGATTCAATCATCGGCTCTGGCACTTTTCAGAGTGTACACGCTGGTGCAGTCCCCCAACAGTCGTTAAGAGTGATAATCCCATAATCACCGCAATCCTTAATGGGCTGTTTCGCTCTGAAGTGTCTCAGGCTACAGTGTGTACAGCGTCTCCCTCTGCCTTAACGAGGTTATGCAGATTTATGCAAATGAGGTCTAATCCCCGGGACGCGGGGGACTCCGGGGTCTTTAAGTCGGTTAGCTGGCCTTTTCTACGCCAGCGCTCTTCAGGGTGGCAGAGGAGTCACAATGAATGAGAGAGAGAGAGAGAGAGAGAGAGAGAGAGAGAGAGAGAGAGAGAGAGAGAGAGAGAGAGAGAGAGAGAGAGAGAGAGCAGAAGAGGTTTGATGAAGTTTTAGAAGTGCCCAGAGGAGGGAGAATTGATGAATGGGAGGACGAGAGTGAAAGGGCAGCTGCCAGGAGATAAAACAGTGACAAATAGAGGACCAGGCAGAGGGCTGAGAGGAGAAGGACGGGGAAATGCGGTGAGCTACCAAAGTGCTTGGGCGGTCCCAGTTGGCGATGCTTTGCCATTATAGTCCGACATCTTTGGATTCCAAGGGATACGGTGTCTGAGGTGAAACAGCAGACACTCCCCTACAATTTAAGGGTCTTACCTACAGCACTTGTTGGACACAGTGCCCATATTTCAAGGTGCTATGTGAGTTTTGACAGATTAGGATTATATACAGGGAAGCCCTCCTCAATAATATTCCAATTGAACTCTATGGGGAAGTTATCTTAAAGGTCCTTAGTTGGTGCCTGATGGTTGAAGACTAAGACATTTATCCATCCATACTACAACAGAGGGATTTAGAGCATGCTCAGGCTTTTTTGTACACTCTACATTATAGCTAACAGGCTTATGACATACATAGACATGTGACTGAAATATCACAGGTTTGCTGGGAGGATCTTTCCACAGAGAGTGAGCATAAATAAATTTTCAGTATTTTAAGAAGCACGAGGAGGACTTGATTTATGTTTTTTTGCAAATGGTGTGCCCACTTTTAAGGCCTTTTATGTCTCGGGAAAACTGTCATCGCATCATGTGTGTTTACTTTGTAGGCAAACTGCCAGTAGACACAACACAGCTAGAGACAAATTACCCACAAAGTTGTGCATAAATTATAGTTTCTGTTATTTAAAATCTTCTTTCTGTATCATTTTCATCATCCCGGCTTTTGTTTCGTGGCAGATGCTGTACTTTGTTTCCGATCGCGCATCAAGCTAAGGAATAAACAGCTTGATTGCCTTTGAATCCCTGAGCTTCACCTGACAAGGCGCTGTTGATCCACACAAGCTTGTCTCATCTTTTCATCATGCCAGGAAAAAAAAAAATGGCAGAGATGAAGTGTTTGATGCTTAAGTCTTTGGGGCACGCGTTTTCTTAAAGGCAGCCCCAATTAAAAGCAGAGACGCGGAGGGAGATAGCTCTGCCTGAGATGCTTCTTCAGTGTGTGTGTCACGATCGAGGAAACATCTTTGCAGCTCATCTTTCCCTCAATCACTGCGTAGCCTCAAACACTCAGCTCTGACTTTAAATACACGGTTTTTCAAAAGCTTTTTGTATCACGTTTTAAAAGTGTCTTGGTGTTTTCTTGGCGTCTTCGGTTGTAGCTTTCCTGATGAGGGGCCAGCGCAATAAATATGATCTGATCTGTTCTGATCTGATGAACTAGGCATGGAATTGTGTGTTGCACCCTCAATTCAGACTCACCAATGAACCAATAACTTTTGGCTCAATCATGACTAGTGATAGTCAAATAGCCAAACCACATGTTGTCTGTGTGCTATTATTCCATAGCTATTATAACTGTGAATTGGGATCTGTCCATCTATATTTACCAGTAGGAGGTTGAGTATTTTAGAGCTGGAATGAATTCCTCCCACAAAGACATCTGGACTCCAGACATGGACAGTATAAACCCTAGGAGGAAATCTTGACCACCTCTCCCTCTAGCAAGTTTCAATGTACACTCAAGAACATTCATTACTGCCAAATTGTTAGTACAGTGGAAATTGGAATAATTTGCTTCATTGAAATGTATAACACGTTTCTATAAGGCTAGTTTACATATAAATGAACGTTACTTGATTAGAAAAATAGTTTTTCCACATTGTTGATTTGGATTTTCTTGCATGAAAGCTGATTAAATGTGGGTCACTGAGTTCCAACACTCATGTGATAGAGGATCATTCAGCTGTTGTCAAAACCTGCAAATTCTAATACATGGCCTTATATGTACATGATTCCTTATATGCGCTAACCCTTCAAAAGGAAAGTGCTGTGCTCTACTGGACACCTGGGTGGCCTGGTGGTTACAGAGATCGTCCTGCAACACAAGGTTACAAGTTTCCATACAAATTGTATTCCTCACAATAAAGTGCTCATCCCTGTCAAAGTGTCCTTGAGTAAGAAACTGAACCTGCTGGCTGCTCCTGCGCTCTGACTGTGTCGTATTCATTGTTGGAATAATCAGCAATTCTCAGGCTCCTACAGAATAACGTGCCATAGGTCATGGACTGGATGTTCTCTCTCTTTATTTGCGATGGCCAAATAAAGCAGTCGAAAGTACACACTCTCCCCTCCCTCAACAACTACTGTCAAGATGTATTTGAGCAATGCAATTAACACCCAGCTGAAGCTGAAGTGAAGCTGGTTAGTGGCCACCAGTAGAAGACTGTGGCTGTACTGGGAAGCTCCCAGTTATGAATGTGTGTTGCTGTATGAATGTAAAGCAGAATGCGTGCCCAGCGACTTTCTGTGACAATACAATAAACACACCCTCTGGTGAATATGTGTACATGTATGTGTCTCAGAGAAACACGCAAAGAGAGAAATTCCTAATTGCACTGTTCACAAAATAAAATCCTATTGAGGCTCAGATCAGTAATATGGTAGGTTGAGCAGCACTGTGTCCCTTAGTGATGAGACAGACAGGTTTCTGAAAACGGTAAGCAAGATAAGCATAGGCAGTGTGTTTGGCGTGGAAGTGGAAAGCCTGAACTAACACACCAAACACAACACACACACACACACACACACAAACACACACACACACACACACACACACACATACAACCTCTTCCCTCTCTCCACCCCCAGCAGGTGCCATGTTGCCCAGCTGGATGCGTGCCCATCTGAGATGAGAAGGCAGTTAGGCATGGCAGCACAGCGGGCATCTGCTGGGCACCAGATAGAGAGAGAGAAAGGGAGGCAGAGAGAAAGAGAAAGGGAGAGAGAGAGCGAGAACAGGTTGTCAAATCAGACAAAGAGCAGAGAGAGCGAAGGAGCGAGGAGGGGAGGGAGGGCGGTGAGAGAGAAGTGTGTTTACAAGCTCCAAGTGTTTACAAGTGTGTGTGTGTGTGTGCTCATGCCCGTGCACGCATTCTTACGTGCACGCTTGTGTACATGTGTGGGAGTATGTGTATGCGAGAGAGAGAGAGAAAAGGAGGAAGACAGGATAAGAGACACAGAGAGAGAGAGAGAGAGAGAGAGTGTGAGCGAGACGAGCGATTTCATACCAATAAAGTGCAATCTCGAGGCACTGACTCACTCCTGACTCCAGCGCCAGTATAGAGTGTTGCTGTGTTTACACCCGCTGAGTGAAACAGATGGAGCAGAGGAACGATGCGAACTGCTGTAGAAGACCCTCCATCCTGCATACATTCTGTATTAGTACTGTATAGACACTGTGGAAACCCCCTCATCCTACATTACTCTGCATTACATCCCTGTTCCTTTCTATTTTTTTTTTTTTACTACAATCGACGTATCTCCTATATTTTTTGAGGTTTTGAGGTTTTTGAGGTTCCTGCATGACACTAGTCAATACTGCAGGATTTTCTAAATAGTTCCTCTTTGGGTTGGAGCAACCATGCAACAAGCATGTAAGGAAACTGGGACTCTGACGATGGCTGTACTGTATTTTGGCGAGATGTGTGAAAACAATACCACTGTCACAGCATGAGTAAAATCAGACAAATCCAACGTGCACGACTAAGCAGTTATATATCGCTCAAGTGTCTTGTGGGATACACCTACCAGCCTAATCCACTCATGCCTGTCGTGTGTGCGTGTGTGTGTGTGTGTGTGTGTGTGTGTGTGCACGAGTCACATTTGCATCCACACTGCAGCAGTTCCATGCCTTTTTTTTTTCCCAGAGAAGGCATCTCTTCTTCCTGAGCCCCGGGAACATCAAGGCTCTCGCTGCCTTACGCAACTGTGAGCCATGGCTCATCAAAGCGCGAGTAAAGCACAGAAGCATCGAGCTCTTAAACGCTCAGGTGGAGGACCTGCTGTTGGCAAGCGAGCGACTAGAGAGGGACTCCGCGGGCCTGTTTCACTGACATGAGCTGGGGAGCAATCCTGCTGAATTTCACATGGTTTTTGTTGTTATTTAACCTTCATCAACGTTAGTCCCGTGACTCCCATTGATTGCGAGGATCTCTTTTACGAGGGAGACTTATTCAAGGCAGTAGAAATGTGTTCCCCCCCATATCCAATCCAGGCTTCTACACAGGCACCTAACCTAGTTTATAGCACAAGAGCATAGTGACATCAGATTGTGTGTGTTGGTAAAAATGATTCTGATGCTGTGTGACACTTCAGTCTATGTATTCTCCATTAAATGGAAAAGACGGAAAATGTGACAGCATTTTGATAGCGATACTATAAGATGTAGCTCATTTAAATCTAAAAAAAATTACATTGAGTTCCTAAATTCAGTGTCCCATTTACTGTCAATGGAGCAGCTCCAGGCTGTGCAAGTGTTCCATTAGCTAGATAAGTGTCTTGGTTTTGACAGTTATTCATGTTCACAAATGGTGACTAGGCTGTCCAAACAAAATATGAAATCTTAATATGATTAATGCTCGCCATTAAGCTTATCTCTGATTAAAACAGTTTTTTTGTTGGAGATCTGCAGTTGCTGCTAATTAAAAAGCACAGCATGCTGATTCTGAAGTGGGTTGTACTGTGGCACAGATCAGCGTGATGCAAAAGTTAGCCAAGTTCCTATAAGCTCTGTCTTAGAGAAACCTCTGGTCATGATAGAGTAAAATGTGTAATACCCAGAGCGATTTAAGCACCCGCATCCATACTCTGACCTGAACTCTTTTGGTTTAGGGCGAAGGTTAATCCTTATCTATGAAGCAGGCCGCCATTATCTCCCCATTCAGCACAGTAGAGGAGCAGCGACACTGACTCATGAATTTACTATTTTCTCTTTACTCTCCTGTGGAAGAATAGTGTACTTCATCCTGCTGCCTGTGTGCATGTGTGTGTGTGTGTTTGTGTATGTGAGGGAGGTTGAGGTGGGGGCAGTTGCCGCGGTGATGAAGTGTTTGTACTTTGGCTGTAGAATGGTAATGTCCTCCCCAGAGGACAGCGTCTCGGAGGCTTGTAATTGGACCAAGTCTTCTCTAAGGAGCTCCAAACAGGCAACAACACCAACCCCAAAAGGTAGCTGGTAAACAGAGAAGCGGGTTGCAGTGGCCTTACATTTGGGGTCAAATGTCTGGTTGTTGTTGTTGTTGGAGAACAACTTCTCTGTCTGTCCGTGTGTATTCTAATCTATGTTTTTTTAGAGGGAAGAAGAATGAGTATCAGGTAGTACAGTAAACAGAGAAGGTTACAGACATACAGGATCATAGTACAGTAAGCAGAGAGGGTTACAGACATAGAGGATCACAGTACAGTAAACAGAGATGGTTACAGACATAGAGGATCACAGTACAGTAAGCAGAGAGGGCTTAAAGCCAGAGGATCACAGTGCAGAAAATGCCATTGCTGGAAACCGGACAGCAACCCACATGGGGGGGAATTTCCACACGTGTTTGACAACTGGCTGCTGTGCAGACTGCATCCACTGGTCTCATTTTTTAAAGGACAAAATCCACTGCACTTCAGTTGTATTTTTTCCACATAGCAGTACTCAGAACAAATAGGAAAGAAACAGAAGATAGAAATGATAAAGATGAGAGCATAGCATATGTGGGATTCAAGTAGATGTTTGAGATGAATTCCCCACACAGGCAACGCCGGCTCTGAATCTGTAATGAATGAATGAATGAATGCATAAACAAATGATGGATCCGCATGGATGGTCTTTGCTAAATAATCACTAACTAAGTCGGTATCTGTACTGGATATTATAAGGTCTTCCCATTGAATTATCATATTCTCAGGTAAGTAAGGACCACGCTCCCAATTGATTCATCCCCCTGCAGACATATCAATAATCTCTATGCAGAACTGCCTTGACCTCTTGTGTGTTTATGTCTAACAAGTCAATCAACAGCTGTGCTGTTTAGCATGGCAGGACTTTATGAAGAGGGACTTTTAATATATTGTATATAATGCAAGTTTGGCGTTCCAATCTACAAAGAAATATTAACTGGGCGTCATTTGCTGTGTTCGTATTAGAAGAAAATGATTTTTAGTAAAGTTTTCAAAATAACACCAAGGCCTACTATATCTGCATTAACATACATCTTGTTGGACTGTTTGTAGAAATGATTTAGCTGGATTGCTTTTACACCTGACATTAAAATGTGTTTTTGGTCTACACAGTGAAATCGTATTTCTCGATTGCCACTTTCTCTCGTAAATCTTCAGGTCCCAAGATCTGACAGTTAACCCCTTGTCTCGCCTGTTCCCCATCTACAAGTATCCTGACAATTCATTTCTGACAATTACATTAATGTCCCAGCTGCCTGTCACCCATTTGATTTGGAAGTACTTCCTGGTTGGATCCATGCAATTTATACTTTCTTTTTTAATGTTGCCAAATGGGCCTCTGACTACCTCCAGTGCTGGGTCAGGTGATATTATTATCAATGTGTCTCAGGTTTTACACTAGGAGTCATTCCACATGAAATGGCTTCCATCACATTCAGTCTATTACAGAACGAACAGCGTAGGCCCTGCTCTTGATTGATGTTCTGATTAAAGTTCAATCATCAGGGGTTCAGCCAGTCCCCATCGCACATAATCTAATGTTAAAGGAGCAGAAGAATAGATTCGCCTCGTACTGCGGACATTGTAGGCCTAATTTACTCTGTGGAGAACATGAGAGGTGTGTGGGGTCAAGTTTCAGTGATCTGAAGCAGCCTCACGGGAAGATTGAAATGGGTCCTCAAATTATCGAATTAGGTCCTCAAGTTATTCTGAAGAAATAATTACTTGGTAATTACATGGCTGAATCCCTCCATCTCGCTACAATTTAACATAGGATCAAGAGAACACTGGAGGCTTATAGGTTAGAAGCATAAAAACATCGGTCTTATCAGTCTTTTCCCTGTTTAAATTTCCAGCGTCCTTCACATCCACATCCTTGGGATTAGTAAGGATGTCCGAGACAGCTGCTTAGTTTCGGCTCCTGTCCACTGAGGCCTTGTATAACTCATTACAGGCCTCCTCTTCCATGTCCACCAGTCCATTACCCAGAACCTCCTCTGGTACATTTGACACTACAGCCATCTCATCAGCACCCTCGGCTTGCTTGATTAGCCTGACCAAAAGCCTGCAACAATCAGTTTCAGTTCACAGGGAGAATTATTTTGAAAATACGGGTCACTGAAACTGTGTAAACCACTGATGTGAAAAGTTATCCATGCCTCGGTCGTACATCAGCCTGTGCAACAGCAGCGCTTCTCTCAGGAATAATTATCCACACAGAGAAGTTTTGAAAGAATGCAAATCCTTGTGCGTGTAGTTGCTCTAAAGAGACATGTAAGATATGAAGGCAATGAAACGAGTCTGAAGTGTTTCAGTGAGCAGCAGAATATGCTCACCTTTGCAGAGTTATCCACGCTTATCAGGACGGAAAAATATGTACTGAGGGATTAATGTCAATTACCCAACTCCAATGTCAATTATTCAACTCGGCTGCATTCCCGCGGAGCCGCTTTTCAGCACCTTCACGCGTTAGTTAATGTCAGGAAACGGGTTGTCTTTGCACCAAACCCACCCACGTAACACCTTGTTTGAAGCTCTGAACCCATGCTGCCACCCTGACTCTTGGTGTTACGAACACAGCAAGACGCCACTTGCTGCTCCGAGGCAATCTTGTGAACCGCTCAACCCGGGAACATATGGCAAATTGTGGGAGGCGAGCAGCATGTTTGTCACGAGAGACCAGCATCACATAGACAGTTGGAGATGACGAGTTTTAAGTCTTTTTTCCGTTGAGGGTGACTCCAACAGGAATCGAACCCCTTACTGTGGTGTAGTTGGTGCCATGTTGCATAGGGCCATCAGCAGGCCTGGGTTAGATAAGACTATGCATATTTCACTCCAGCTCACATCTAAATCTTTATCTTATCAGGCCCTGAGGGGAATAACTGACATCAACGTTCACTAAAAACTGTAATTAAGCCTATAACTTAAAATATCTGATGTATTGGCATGACTTTCAAAAGCTGAACTGATGAAATGTAAAGCATTTGCATCCTCCATTTTTTTCCCCAATAGCGTCATCACCACCATCATCATCATCTTCATCAGCCCTGAGGTGAATTTCCGTATGGACTGTGCAGTTGCGGCCGCTGCGCCGCTTTTAAAGTCTAGTCACACACTGAGGAATGGAAAAAAAACATGAGTGATTTGCATCAAAGATAGCATCGCTGCAGGGAAGTGAGGATAAATGAAGCCTATGTATTTTGAAATATTGAAAGCCGTGTACTTCTCGCTCTTGGGCTTTATGGAAGATTTAGTAGCTGAGATGTATTGTTTGTTTTTGTAGGTTATAACTTATTCAAGCCTAATTGGTGAGATATCGATTTTTTCGAGGCAAACAGCCGAAACAAAATAGATACTTGTGTTATGTTTGAAAGGCACATACTGTATATTGGTAAAGGTTTATTTTGGTGTCCAATAGTTTCAGAATAAAACTAGATAATAGACTACATTCCTCAAAAGCATCAAATTATATCATATTTTGTAGCAGATTACTGTTTCTGTCAATATCATTCAGGGCAGGAGTGGCCTGGGAAGACAGTTCATCAGGGTGAGGTTGAAGCTTTACAGGATATGGAGAAAAAAACACTTGAAATATGACACACTTATCCAGGCTTCTTCAATGATTTATGTATTAGTCCTGGAGTGGTATATCAAGTTGTGCTATAACTTTGCCTTGTTTTAGTAAGTGTTCTCTTCAGCATTACAAATCTTCAAACCCCCGGCACACCATGGTGAACACTCATTCACAGGCTGCTCATGTTGCTCTAATAATATAGTGTAGGGAAAATGCACCTGAAGTCAGTTTACTCACCTCTTTAGGCTGACAAATCTTTACAAAGGTGTGATCATAGTATAGTACAGTAAGTAATATCAAACTGATGTAAGTCATGAGGATTGAGTCCTTTATGGGGAAACACATAAATTAATGTTTTCCTGAAAGTATAATTTATTTCTGTTTATATTCCTTTTTCCCCTATTATAACCACCTGGAGGTCATAGTTCACCCACCTTCTTATTCATCACTCACCTTACTGCATATAATGTTATTGCACCACTTTGTGACTCAAAGCTATTAATCACGCATCAGCAAACATTATTAGTGAGGCTAATTATGGAAACAAAATGTGAATTAAAAGCCTACATTAGGATGACATTTTCAAACAGCGGGCTTTTGAGTCAACGAATCAATTATTAACGGCGGGTCCTGTTGAAAGGAAAATAGGCTATTTAATTGGGACACATACATTATCATGCAGAAGAGAAATGAGAAACAAAATCAGTGATCTTACTTTGACTGTCAAATTTCCTGATGATGGTGTCCAGGAAGGTGTTCTGCGGAGCCACGTGGCCCCTCCGGACCGGCATCTTTGCTGTGGCGGCCCCTTGACTTTTAAAGACTTCTTTGGGACTTCTTTATGTCGCACCAACGCTGCGTTTCCAGTCCAGTCCGCCCGGCCGAGCGCACAACGCTCACTGCGCTCTCTTCATGGACACGAAACACTAGGAGGTCGGTACGGTAAGTGGCAGTAATCCCGGGGCCAAAGTTTGTCCAAGTTGCTCGGACAGAGGGAGGATTCACCGGTGAATCTCCACGAGAGAGAGAGGAGTGTTCTGGAAAGGAGGCGCACTGTACGCACAGCAGACACGAGCCGTTTCCAGTCTCCGGTCTCCAGTTTCCAGGCTGAGGAGAGCGAGGGTGTCTGTTTCTGTCCCCCGTGGGAGGGGAGGGGGGGAGAGGGGGCTGTCGGGTGGGATTTCCTCCTGGTCTCAGGCTCGGAGGACCACGGCGGACCTCTCATCCTGCGCTACAGCCCGCTCCGGTGAAGCGGACTGGGCGAGCTGGCCGACGAGCCTCGTTGGAGCCATAGTTGGGGCGCTGAGCTGCGCGTTTTTATCCGTCTCTCATTCCTCCCTCTCCTCCTCCCCGTGAAGGTGCGTGTGTTTGTCTGGAGAGAAAAGAACACAAGAACGATTTAAAGAAAACGGGAGAGCGCAGATGTGCAGTCGGAGCCGTCCTAGGTCGGTGTTTTTGGAGGTGTTGTCGGTGTCTCTCCTCCTCCTCTCTGTGCGCTCTGCCGGATGACTTCAGCTCCACCGGCGTCTGGCTGCGCCTCTTTTAACCCTTTGCTCAACGGCAGCGGAACTGCTCCGACTTTTGGTGAGGTGATGGAAAAAGTGGACGCGACATCACGACCCGTTCAACATCACCCCCCCTCCGGCAAAAAAAACAAAAAGTTTAAATTACACCAGCGGTTCCCAGAGTGGGGCCCGGGGACTCGCAGGGGTCCTTGGTTCCAGCAGTGGGTCCCTCAGCATGAGGAATATAGTTCAGTTTCACTATTAATCAACTAGGAATTATCCCAATGAGAGGATGTATAAAAATTAGAGAGTCTGAGCAGAGGTTTCAGTTTCTCCAAAAAAACAGGCAGAAAGAGGGATTGGTGATTTAAAACACCAACCTGGGGGTCTTTGACGTGAGAAAAAAAGGTTTGGGAACCGCTGACTTAGAAGGTGCAAATTGCTGTCTAAAGGCTGACTGTTCCAGGTGAAGCACTTATCGTGCAGTTGGTAACAGACAAAAGGGGAACACGCGGTGTAAACCGCAGGTTTATCAGACACCTGCGCTAAACAGGATGACTGCGGCCAAACGGTTTGGTGTTACGCTACAGGTGTGCAGCTTTATGTTACCTGTCTTCCTATATGAGAGGGATTCATCTGAACCGACCACACACACAGACACACACACTGTTGTCTGCTCGCTTTGTGCTGCTCTGCTCTGTGAATAAATAAATAATTTCATACCCCATAAAGGAATATTTACTTGCTCTGAGATGCAGCCTCCTTTATTCCCTGGTGGAGAAGTCAGTTTCGAGTCAGACTGCGCCTGACGGAGTGAATATGATCTTAATGTGGAGAGGAACTGTGTGTGTGGTGCTGCTTTGTTGTGTTTCAGGGCTGGATGGGGATTCACCACACAGACTGCTCAGCTACGTCACACCGGCGGGGTTCCCCCCCTTCCGTCACGGCCAGGGACGCTGCCTTCAAATGCTGTCGGAAATATTGCAGTTCAGAGTCGTGCGCAACTGAACGACTGGGAAAGTGTTATTTAGGTCCACTTTTATTTGGGGTCGAGCATATGGGTTTCCAGGCATTTAATGGACCGTTAGGTATTCTTCGTTCAACAGTGAGGTTGTAGGAATAATACAATGGCAAGTGTCCAATGTTGCAAATAATTTATTGTAGTAGGAATACAAATGTGTGAGCATGTGGTTTCTAGGAATTAAAAACAAAAGAAATACCAAAGGCTACCAATTACCAAATAAACTAGCCTACATGAATTAACCATGAATAAACCACTGAATTAGGCCTAGTTCAAGCTAATTATTATCATCAGTAAATATGACATCATGAGCATTAAATTGTCTAAATTCATCAGATTTACAGTGAGAAGCAGAGTCCCTTACTATCTTTGTTGCTTTCAAAAATGAGATCACAGTGTTTTTTAAATCTTAAAAAAAGAGGTAAAGGTGTCCTTATAAGTACAAATATATGGCCTAAGCTATATTGTGTATCATAATAAATGTAGGCTAGCTATATAGGAGATATCTAGCATTCTACTTAAAAAAAAAAGTTTTATTTATTTTTAATTAGTACATTTTCATTACTATTTTTATTAATATTGTACAGGGTACTAAGATGTATTCTTTGTACAATGGCTGCATTTTGTGATGCCTTTTAGATTGTGCTTCATTAAAATACAACTGGGAGGGGAAAAGACTGGGAAAGGGGGATTTTTTACAATAGCCCTAACTGAGTTACTGAGATGTTTAAGGAGCAGAGTCTTCTAAGTTTGCAAGCAGTAAATACGACTTGTTTTGCCCCTTCAATAATAACAAAACGGACCCTGTAACAAAAGTAATTTACATGCCTGATCTCAGCAACTCGTGTATCATAGAAAATCTCCACTCTTCCAGTCATTTTAACCACTTTATCTGTCGTTCATGTATACTGAAGACGGAATTCTGATATTTCCGACAGCATTTGAAGGCAGCAATAGACAAAGAGCGCTCCCTGTGTCTAACATCATCACTGCCAACACTCCGCTGTTTCCAGGCAGTCTGTTGTATTTTTAATTCAGTTATAACAAAATTTCCAAACGTCTCAAGGTTGTAATCGGCCCAGAGTCAGTAGAAACCCGTCTTGTTTTCACAGATTTGTCAGATACAACATAGGCTACAACATGCGCTTTTAATCCAAATGCGCCTCACAGCACTATGACTGCATTTCAATTTTAGTATCGGCGACCGATGTTTAATGATTGGTTTAATGTGCTGTGAATCGCAGCCTTGCCTTGGACGAGGCCTAACGAGCTATCGATCAAAATCTGACGTTTCGCAGCGAATTAAAAATGCATCAGCTCCTACTATTATTACATTCAGCAGTATTTACTACAGCGGTGAAAGTCAGAGGAGGCGTGTCGGTCAGCCTTCCCTCTCAACTCCCTTATTTAGTCAGGAGAAGAGAGAGGGAGGAGGAGAGGAGGAAGAGAGTGAGGAGGAGAGGACAGAGGGGGAAGAGAGGAAGATGCAAAAGAGAGGAGAGGATGAAAAGAGAGAGCGTGGAGGAAAGGAGATGGAAAGAGAGAGAGAGGAGAGGCAGACACTATCCTGTCATGGGAGCGCTCTTACTTTGACAGATCCCAGCCTGATACATTCTGCCTTGCGTACACACACACACACCTACACACACACACACACACACAAACACACAAACACACACACAGAAAAGACAGAGAGAACTGATTATATTTAGATTAAGAGGGAATTCTTAATGCATTGTACCTTGTTGAATAAATGACTGAATAAAAGAATAACTTTCAAAGGCTTTAGGCTTCACTTTGACACATCCATTAAATGTTACAGCTGTTTGTAATGAACATTTCAAAATGTATGTCCAACTATTACAAATCTGTCATCAGAGAAATTACTTTCCTGCAGAAACACTGTGTTTTCAATTTGGCCATTTTTCCTGAGCAGGGTACTTAACCACCTGCTGCTGCAGTGGAGCTGCTCACTGACCATCAGTAGAAGACTGTGGCTGTACTGGGCAGCTCCCAGGTTTGATGTGTCACCTGAAATGAGAAGCAGGGCAGTGCTGAAAAAAGAGGATCCATGCTCAAATAAAGATGACGGCTGACAATGTCCTCCATGGGTACAAAATGTTTATTGACCAACCCATTAGAACTGCATTGAAAATTGTGAAATGTAAGAAAAATCTAACCAGTTAACCTGAATTCTTGAAAAGTTGATTTTTGGGACATATAATAATGTTTCTTTAAAACACAGATACAATGTCTTCATTCAACATGTAATAAGTCTTATTTAGATTGTATAGGTCCTTCTATTTATTTTATAAACATACAATAGAAAAAAGCTGTACAGGGTGAAGAATAGGAGAGTTTCAGAACAGCAACTCTATAATGAACAGCAGCATCCAGTCATATGATGACTAAGGACTACAGAACAATGTGTACATCAACAGGGTCTCAGGACTCCTTGTTCATTTCTCCACTCGTCCGTCCATCCATCCATCCATCCCGCCTCTCCATCTGTCCATCCCAATATCCTCCGTCCAGCCGGCTTTCAGTGTGGTGCTCTCGCTCGGTTTGGCTTTCTCACTTGTATCCTGCTCTCTCTCGCTCTCTCTAGCGCATACACACACTGACTCTTACACACACACAACACACACACTCAGCGTCTGGACAGGTCGCCTCCTGTGAACGGACAGAATCCAAAACAAACGGCACAGAAACAAAGTGAGACCGAGCCAGCTATAACTTCACTGTAATGTTCTATAATAACAAAACACTAGTACCTAATGCATCAAAATACGAACAGTGTTTCCTCAGCAAGATACTCAAGATAGAGGAAGAGAGCGTCACTAGAGAAATGTCTGTGATGTGTGTGTAAGTAAAGAAGAGCGAGCATCAGTTGAGAATGAAAACATTTCTAATCGCAGTTAATATATGTGAGTGTGTGTGTGTGTGTGTAGTGAGTAAGCGTGGCCACATGCTATCGAAGATTGATCGCCGTAACAACCCTATCTGTCAGACGTGATGTCCGCTGGAGTGTGGGACTGGGAGGGGAATACGAGCTGCGAGTTGTTCTGTGTCGTATGTGGCTACATCCAATTAACTAACGCAATCAGCCATGTTGATGAATGGATTAGCACATAATTGCCTCAGAGGTGGGATCCCTGATTGAATTATTCATGGCCGGCAAAGGCAAACGTACGTTTCGCAAAGATTGGAGTGTATGCATGTGTGAATTTGTGTCAATGTATGTAAGTGTCTGTGAGCATGAGGGTGAGTGTGTGTGTGTGTGAGTGTGTGTGTGAGTGTGTGTGTTCTTGTATGTCAGCCTCGCGTTAATGGAAAGTGACAAAGACTGAGATTTTTTTTTTTTTATTGGGAGGGGAACAGACAGACATGATGGCTGTGTGTTATAGCCACTTGGACAGAATGATAAACAGCATGACAGACAGCATGAGTGCTAGCACAGTGTGTGTGTGTGTGTGTGTGTGTGTGCGCAAGAGAGAGCGAGAGAGAGAGAGAGAGAGAGAGAGAGTCTGCGTCCCTCTCTGTCATGGCTCAAGTGTTTTGTGTGAGACGTGTTTTTCGATGGGTTGCAACTGTAGCCAGACCAGGCTGTGTGTGTAGGTGCATGTGTGTGTGTTTGTGTGTGTGTGTGTGTGTGTGTCGAGATGAATAAGAGAGCAAACGTAGCCTGCTGATCCTGTGAGTACATGTGCGCAGAGGCATGAATTTGTTGTGTTTAAATGAATGAATATCATCTCTGTGTGTGCACATACTGATAATGTATACAATATGGATATAAAAAAAAAGAATGTGGTCCATTTGTGTCTGTGAGAGTAAGAAAGAGATGACATCAGTCTCCCGATGTAAAATTACATGACTTTTCCATGACCTTCCATGGCCCAAAATGTTCCTCCTTCCTAGTTTCTTAATGTGTTTCAGCTCACAAAAGTTGTAAAGGGGTCAACAGTCTGGTTTCCTTTACAGTTGGGCTGAAAACAACCATCTAATGCAATCAATGTGTGAAACAAGTTGTAAAATACATTCTGGTATATTCATGTAAAGTGACCCATGTGTAAAATTCCCTGATATTCACTGACTACCCCAGAGTATTTATCAAATTAACAAACTAACTAGAATACAGAAATTCCATGTTCAGTGGGAAGCCTAGAGTGTGTAGGCTGTACATATGCAGTGCGTAAGCAGTTCGGCAAGTAAACATTATACTATGAGTGTTTGTGTGCTTGGTGTGCATGTGAATATGTGACATGGATGTATGAGTGATGCCAGTCCTGCGAGATATGCAAGATGTAAACACCCACACACCCACTCACACATGCACACACACACACACACACACACACACACACCCACTCCTCACCCACCTTGGCAGCTGGTGCACTCGCAGCTATGTATGACAGGCAGGACGACGGGCTCGCTCTCTCCACTCTCACACTGCAGGCTGAGGAAGCGAACCGGGTTGTCAGGGTCCAGACGGTAACTACAACACTCACAAACTGACTGGAGGTAGGGCTCCTGATGGAGGGAGGAGGAGGAGGAGGAGGAGAGGGGATGAGAAGAAGCAAGGAAGGAGTAAAGGAGGCAGGTGAGGAGGTGAAGGGAGAGGGGTGGGATGACAGGAGAGAATAGAAGAGGAGTGGAGAAGAGAGTGGAAGTGAGAGGAGGCAATTAGGAGATGGGGATAGGATGTGGGGTGAAGAAAGGGTGAGATCAAGGAAGAAGGTCATGAGAGGAGAGCATATCAGAAGAAGGGAGGAAAAGGAGGATAGGAGAGGGGAGGCGAGGGGGAGAAACAAGAGCAGAGAATAGAGTGGGTGGGAGAAACAGATGGGAAAGAGAAGTGGAGAGGACGAGTTGAGAGAGAGGATGGGAAAGTTAGCAGAGAGGAAGGAGAAAAGAAAGGGAGACAAGAAAGAGAGAAGGAGGAGTGGTGGAGAAATCAGAATCAGAACCTCTTAACATTATATATACAAGAAATAACAAGTGACAAGGTGACACAGTATCAGCTGCTGACCCACATGTATCAAGGACATAAAGAAGCTCATATGGAGTGCAAAAATATACAATAACATCAATATACATTAGACAAAAATGCAATTTCCACTTGTGCATCCAAAATATAAAATATAGCACTACATGACAAGTTTTATTCCAAAATTAGATGGCACCAAAAAGTGCCACCTACTCTTTTAGTATGAATAGTAGTTAATTTAAGTCCTAAATGATAACACTTCTACAGACTGGACCCTGCATATTTTCAAGAGATATTAAATTATGAACTTCGGGTAATGATTTAGCATTTTGGAACAGAACTCTTGAAATACAAAAATACTCAGCAGCCTCGGTGGTCTGCATGATAGCAGGAAACTTCATGGAAGTCGTGTTCGTGTGTGTCCAATTAGTGCACAAAGGGAGAGGGAGAGAGAGAATATGAGGAAAAGTAGAGTGGATGATAGGAGAAAATGGTAAAGAGATGATAAGAGGAGAAGGAGGTGAGGAAGGGAGGAAGAAAGGAAGGGAGGTATTAGTCCGGGATCAAAAACTGACAGCTCGTTCCTCCACTAAAAATGCCCATTCATTAGTGCAGTGCACACTTTGAAAAGTCAGCATTGTGTGTGTGTGTGTGTGTGTGTGTGTGCATACACTGAATACTGTTAGAGAGAAAAGAGAGAGAGCGAGATCGAGAGAGAGAGAGAGAGAGAGAGGCATTCAATTCCCGTGAATGCGCTCACTCCTGATGATCAATGAAAAAGGAACTTCTCGGTGCTGCCGAGTCACCGGTTACCATCCCCTGTTGCCACGGTAACGGGAGGTAACGACACATTTGGCTGAGCTAATGTTTATTTTTACTAATCTCCCAGCATGGCTGCCTCTATTTTTACAGTGGAGATAAATACATGCCAACGAAGAACAAAGTCACCATGGTGATAAGGTGATGAGCTCGCTGTCCTACGGGGATGAACAGACACACGTGACCGCAGGAGAAAAAAAAAAAAGGATAAAAAGTCTCACATATAGATTCCTATCCAAACCATTATTTAGTTCACCAGTGACCCAAATCTAAATTTCTGTGTTTGTCTTGGCCTGCCATGATGGTAGCTATGTGAACTTCTGCATATTTGACTGTAACCACTGTTGACAGAAGGTAAAATGGTAAAATGAATGACTTTGTAATGCTACATTAGAGAGACTGGGAGCATCATTAGCAGGTCAGCTGTACCCTGCAAGTGTCTGGAATGCCTGTGTTTATAAACAAGAAGACAGATTACAACAGGTGTGACAAGCTGTGTGGGGCCACACTGTATGTTTGACACTTACCACCTTGATACCAGGGCAGGTCTGAGGGGATCACAATTATTAAACATGAGTAGTGGCTTTGATGGTTTGAGGAACAAAATGGTGTTACTGCATTTTTGGCAGCTTATATCAACATTTTGACTAAGTCCAGCAGACATTCTAAATTAAATGAAACCTATGAATATTGCTGAAATGCTTAATTGCAGATGCTGAAGTTGCAATATATGATTAAACACAATGAATTGTACAGTCCTGATGAGCAATTTGCAAACATGAAAAATTACAGTACTACAGTTTTTTTTTCTTTTAGCCTACTATGTAGTCAATATTGATGTTGTCCCTGTTGCCAATAGCCATTCATTGCCATTCCATTCATTGTTGAAAGCAATACCCATCTCTGTTGCCTCAAAATGTTGAACATGCATCATGACCTTTAGAAAATAATTTCAGCTCAGGAGACAGTCAAGCAGATCTACTGTAAAAAGCCAATTCTAATGAAATTCCTTGCAGGAGGTGGGTCAACATGCCTCCACAGTGCTACAAGGACACTGGCAAGCATGCGTGTGTGTGTGTGTGTGTGTGTGTGTGTGTGTGTGCGCATCTGTCTGTCCATACCTCCAGGATGACATCGGTCCTGGACAGACAGCGGCCCCTGCAGAAGCTGACCTCCACATTGTCAAGCCGACAGTCTCCCTTGGTGATGTTCCTGACCTGCATGTAGCGACGGCACTCTGGCACCGGCTCACCTGACAGGACCACAGGGAGGAGGAGGAGGAGGAGGAGGAGGAGGAGGAGGAGGAGGAGGAGGAGGAGGGAGAAAATGGGCCAGAGAGAGACAGAGAGACAGAGAGACAGAGAGAGAGAGAGAGAGAGAGAGAGAGAGAGAGCAGAGGGTGATGAGGAGGAGAATGAGGAACCAGAAGCAGGAAAATGGAGAGGAAAGTAAGGTTTTGTGCATTTGCATTAACAAGACAAAGACAAAAACGAGACAGGAGGAGAAACAGAGAGCTTTCGTTCCAGAACGCACAGTGACATTGCCATGCCCCCTCGCCGCATGTGACATTTTCTCCACCGGGAGAGAGATTAAAGCCCCAATGTAGGCTAAGTAATGTAATCTCTCACTAATTGGGTACTGCGGCAATTGGCTTTTAACCTGCTATAAAATGAAGTATAAAACATACAAATTGAAGAAAGTGGTTTTAGTGTCACTGCATAGCGTGAAGGTTAAACGAAAATATACAGTACAGCACCATATAAAGTATTTTTGACCTTTACAACATACGATAATTGCATTTGAAATATGTTTTGCATTACAATCTATTGTTAAGGATTAGTTGAAGGCATTTATGCTTTATCCACACACTGAGTAGCTCCTGTTTTTCTCAAGTACCTCACTGTGGCCTTGGTAGTTTTTGACACTAGGGCTGTACTCTCATGTCATGGGGGCATTATATAGAATACAGAGTCATCTATTTTACCTTTTCTGATAAAAATGATTTACATTTGTAAGTGTTAATGCTTTCAGGATAATTTATGTACTCTAGATGGAACATTTATGTGGGCTATGTTAAAAAGGATGAGTGAACTTGTAATTTGTCGTACTTACCGGGAAACTCCTTCCGGCAGACTGGACAGCAGCTGCCAGGTTCCTCCACCTTGACCTCCCCCTGAGAGAGGAGAGGAGATCATTTGTCTTTTACAGTCATTTAATCAGGCAGGTCACTAGTGGTTTTTAATCCTGGTCCTCAGGAACGGAGTCCTGCTGATTTTCATTCTAGCCATCTAATCAGGGACTGATTCACACCTGGGATGCCAGTTAAATACAATGAACTAGCTGACAGGATAGAAAACCACTCTGGGTCCCAAGGATCAGGATTCAGAGCCACTTACTTACAGTAGTAATCTGTGACATTTTCATATAAATAAATGTCTATTTTGTTATTCTCTATCACTGCTTGATATAACACAATACCATTTGCGATCATTTTATAGTCATTCTTTGCCCTTTTTGGAACTCTTTAGAAACGGCCTCCATTCACTCCAGTTGTTTTAGAAAAGGCTGCTACAGAGCAGCACTAGCTAACTCGCTGTATGTTATATTGACATACAAACCTCACCAGACAGACAAAAACAATTTACAATGAATGAGATGGGCGAAGAGTGGAGGGCGAGGTAAGGAGAGGAGATGAGGAGAGACGTGAATGAGATAAACTACGGATAGGAGAAGAGACGTTAGGAGACGAGAGCAGGCAATGGGTTGGAATGAAGCATCGGTACAGACTATATATATATATATAAATCCAGGTACAGTATTTTAAACGAAAGGAGGGACGATGTGAAGCAGATGATGAAAGGAGGAGGGAAGAGGAAGAGAGAGAAGACAGGCAGTCAGAGAGCGAGACAGCGAGAGGGAGCAGCAAAATAGCAGCTGACGAAGGAGCAGCGAGAAAAAAGAGGCCAAGAGTAAGACATAAAGACCAAAAATAGAGAGAAAAACAGAAAGAGGGACAGAGAGACAGTGAGGTAGGGACACAGAGGGACAGAGAGAGAGAGAGAGAGAGAGGGAGAGAGAGAGAGAGATCCAGAGCAGTCCAGTGAGTGGCAGGGAGTCCCGCCGTGTGCCTCTCTGAGAATAGCTGCTGTTAGCACACTGAGTCACGCTGTCCCAGCAAAGACACACACACACACACACATACAGGCTGACAGCAGGCATCAGCACCCCATCCAACACCAGCACCACCTCACCCCTTGGACTCCACCCAACTACACCATCTGTCTGAGACACACACACACTCATAAATACACACACCCCTGTTAACTGCTCACCCCGAGGACTTATCCTCCCACTCTGCACTGCCCCCGGCATTCCCTCAAGGATGGAGGGAGCCCACTCACTTAAAAGGTGGGGGGGGGGGCATTTAAAGTGTGTGTATGTGTGTGTGTGTTTTGATAGAAGGGGTGTGAAAAGGGAATGCTTGGTTATCTAAAAGGAGACTTGACATTTAAAGGGTAATGATATTTGTGTCATTTACAGACTGCGCGAGAAGGGAATCACAGCTCGATTAATGCGTCTCTGGTAAAAACGAAATATGAGTGTGATTTAGCTGCTGTTTGTGAGGAATACAGCTCGATACCTTTTATCACCACATTAGATTAGATTTCATTAACAGAACTTGTGGCAGCAGCTCTCGCTTGCTAAGAGATTTCAATACAAAAATGCGAGTCATAAATAACAAGATTACACTGACAGTAACCAATTCTCAGCCTGTCAGGAGAGGGAACTCTGCGTTAAATGACCTTTTTATATTGGCGAGGATAAGGCGGGAGGAGCACTCTCACCAAGGCATAAGTTAGTGCAGCTAGGAGAGGTGAGGGATTTGGAAATGCAATTAGACAAAGCTGCACAAGTTACAACCCCTCCAGAAACTGTGTGCACCAGCATAAGACCTGATCTACTGCAGCCTAACGCCCAGTGGACTGTCTACTTTGTAGAGCGAACCGTGCAATGAACCTCACCTTCACCCCACCAAGTTCTGTATGTCGGCAGAATTTATTTTTACCTTGCCATTACTGTTTCAGTGCTGTGGTGCTTAAGACATAATTCAGCTCAGTGAGTCAGGGGCGAGACACTCCTATACTTGTGCGCCATCACACTTCATCATGGTGTACAGAAAATCATTTTCTACAAATGATGTCTGTTCTTTTTAGGGCAGTATCCGATTAATAAAAGGAAGTAAAAGTTGGACTGTGAAAATTTTACTTTAAATCCAAATCTTCAGACCTTAGCTGCCCATTTCACCACCCACAATCCTCTTGGCATATTCGGAAAGAACTTATATGTCATCACCAGATTCACCACACAGAAACAGAGTGGAGTTCCAGCCCGGATACAAGGAGAAGAGAGGGAGCGTCACAGCTGTTTGAGACAAGTAAGCACTTCTTTTTCAAAACCAGCAACAAAATAAGACAAAGATGTCATATTTCTTGTCAAAAAACAGGATAAGTTATCACAGGAAGAGACAGAATATGAATTTGTAACTTCTTCCCATCTTCCGCGCCTTCCCGTCTTTCAGGACACATCCTTCCCCTCTGTTTCTATCTATGTACCGCAGAACTGGACAAAATACGTACTTGTTTGGTACCAAGTGTTCCATCTGGCTCAAGGACTAGAAAAATCAATTCATATTTTATGTGCAGTTTTTTCTTTCTACATCTGCCTCTAGTTGTACAGAGCGCATGCATAATTGACCGATCGGCTCGGCGTCTTCTGCTAGATGAAGGTCCGGTAACCACTCATGTGTGTATGCTGTCTGCACGCTGTCTGCGAGACAGAGGCAGAGTCATTTTTTCCGGGAAATTAATGTCACCCACGATGACAAGCACGTACCAGTACCCATAATCCTCAATGCATGACAATACCATTACACAAACCATATGTATACTTTCGCTACCCGAATTTTGACTGGTCAATATTTCAAAACTGCACTATTATATTAAAAACAAAGTTCTTAAGATGACTCGCAATTTCAATTTTAAGAGATATTGCGCTTTATATACATGCAAGGAATGATTTTGTAAGAGCAAATGTCAGCTTTTTTCAAGTGGTGAGGAATCCAGGAAGTAGCAGTGTTTCAGACGGGGCTAGAAGGGCAGGGGAAAGGAAAAAGTGCGGACCTGTGGGTGGATCGGTATTGATTTACCTTGGGCAGCGACTCACAGAGAACATCCCACATATTCTTGAGGGAGCCCAGCACTTTCTCCTTTGGTCACAGTAATTGAGATGTTTGTGACTGCTGGAGACACTGTGTGAACTGCACCACCTCGGGGGAACAACAGTGGTGGAATGGACTGATGTGTTTGTCTGGGAAACTGACCAGACTGAGGCATGTGGCATCATGTAGACATTCAGCCTCAGTTTCCTAGGATACCTAGTAATTGCTTTTTTTATAAACCTCAAGATCATGCATTCTACAACTTGAAATTGTAAAACTCCCACTTGTTACTTGCTTGGACAGCATGCATCTACATGCTGTTGCTCTTCTCATCAAAGAGAATACATTTGGAAATTGTTTTATTTTGTTCTCTTGCCAGCCAGCAGAAGGTTCAAGAAATGATTTGAGAACCAGCTGATTAACATATGAGTGTTGTGTTATCAAACTACATAGGTTTGATTTTCATAACTACATGGGGTTAATTTCTCAGAAGGGACTTGATGTGTAAATACCTTTGTGATTTGGCTTTTTTTTTTCTAGCTTTTTTTTTTATCTGTCAGCATTTAACCTACTGTGCTATGTTTTTTGCTATGATACACTCACTTCTTAGCCTAATGTGCATGAGTTGACTGTTAATATTGTTCGACAGTCACTCTTCCTATTGAGTGAACTGAAACCCAACTGTTCCACTGTCAAAATCAAATTACCTATCAAACATTTCTACCACTCAAACTGTCAACACGATTGCTACGGGAAGATGACTGGTGTAAGGACAGATCAAAACCTCCTTGGAGCTTGGCTGTAAGACGAGCCTGACAGAACAGTCATCATAGGTAATGTGCAGCAGTATCAGCAGTTACTGGACAGTTGTCAAAAGAAGTAAAACAAGGCGTACTGATTGGTCAGTGATGCATCTGCTCTATGTAACTACAGGCCTATGGAATAAAAGCTGCACATTACACATCAATGTAGCTTCAAAGTCCACAAGCCAGGCCGATTAGTTGGTACCTAAATACTTAAGACCTCGGAAATAGGTTTTAGTGACACAGTGGACTATTAGGGGACTATTGGCTCCCTTTGGATGGCCTTATTATTAGATATGGAGAACACTTACTGTGGAAAAAATAGAAAAATACAAAATCAGACAGATGGAAAAAAAGGTAGAGTGTTAGTGCGTGTCTCACCTCATCACAGTAGAGTGGAGGACACCTCGACTGGCACAGTTTCCTCCCGTTCACACAGCGACATGACAGGCAGCCCTCCTCCCACTCCGAGCCTGCCTGTCTCACACACACACACACACACACGCACACACATTTTATTCACTCACCACTGGTGTCTCCACACTTTTCAAATGTAGGTGCTGCAGGTGCTATGATGGTGCCTCATTACCCTTTACTTCATGAGCACTGGCATTACTGTCTCACTGACATTGTAAAAATGTGTTTGTTTTTTTATGTTTTTTTTCATTTTTTTACCTTTATTTATCCAGGGAAAGTTGACAATGCAATGCACGCTCCCTTTTTTTGTCTTATAGGTCAGGATCCATTGATTTAGTCTATCCACAAAATTTCTGGCGGCACAGTTGTACATAATTTAAAAACATAGTTATGGAGGCACATGAACATCCCTCAGTCGGGCTGTAACATATGTTATAATAGAGACAGCCATGATTTTTTTTTTGTGTCTGCTACTGGAATCCTTGGCAGTGATCAGTTTTGCCCGTACAAAAGCACCCACTGGGGATGGCCTTTGTAGCTCACACTGAGCCATTTGGCATAATGGTTATGAGGTGGTTGATTAGGAAACCATAGAGGGTCTTTATATGGACATGAGTCATCACAACCTGACAGAGAGAGTGAGAGAGAGAGAGAGAGAGAGAGAGAGAGGCAGAAAGACAGATATGAGAGAGGGATGGGGGGGTAAAGGGAGAGGGAGAGAAAGAGAGAGGGGAAGAGAAACAGAGAGAGGAAGATGAAGGGAGAGGGTGAGAGAGTGAAGAACAAGAGAAAAAGGAGACAGAGAGAGAGAGACAGAGTAACCAGTGAGAAAAAGGAGAACGAGAACGCTAAAAAGAAAGCGAAAGAAACACCTGACAAGGGAGAAGGGAGAGAGACATGAGGGGGAAAAGGGAGGGAGAGAGAGGAAGAAAGAAAAAAGAAAAGATAGGAAAAAGAAAGACAGGCAGACTGAAAGAAAGGCAGGCAGAGGAAAGAACAAGAGAAGGGGACCCGACCTCTTGTCACTGTATGATTAATTCTCATAATCCTATAATATCCCCTCCCTCATAAATAATTCCTGGCAGGCTTGCCGAGTTGCGGTCCGAGCGCCGGCTTTCTACGGGGTTTCCTGCATTATTAATGAGGCTGAAGGCTGCAGAGGCATTGTGGTGTAATGTGGCCCACGGGGCATGTCACTCATCTTCTAATAGGCCCTTCTTTATGAGTAAATAACACAATGGAAGTGAATGGGAGGGCACGTAAACACCGTGCTAATGGTAAGGGTCAGACAAACACCACAATGAGGCAGGCACAATGGGTACAACCTGCCAAGCTGGCTGGGCAGCAGCTGTCTTATTTACTTTGGGCATAAGCCAGTGCGTGTGTGTGTGTGTGTGTGTGTGTGTGTGTGTGTGCTTGTGTATGTGTGGGTGCACATGCTTGTGTACACCAGCGCAGATCTGCCTGCATGTATGTCCCCAAATCGGTGGGTGGAGAATGCCTGTCAGTGGATACACAGTGGTGCACGTCTGTATGTATGTGTGTGTGTGTGTGTATGTTATGTACCTCCCGCAGCACGCCCTGGTCATGGCAGGGGCAGAGGGCGGGGATGACACAAACGGCATCTGTGTTTCGGTAAAGCCCCTCCTGACACACGCAGCCCTCCGTGGAGTGGCTGCAGTTGACAGGAGCAGAGGCGTAGATCTCCTGGCAGCTCCTCTCGCACACCGGGACCTCCTCTGACATGCTCCTCCTCCACCGCTCCCCGTCAGGACACGCTGCGGAGGAGGAGAGGGGAGGGAATTAAGCGAGCGTGGGGAAGGTGTCAAGGAGTAGAAGGGGAAATAGAGAGGGTGGGATGGGTGGGAGGAGGTGGCATAAATGGGAGTAGGAGGCGGAAGGAGGAAGAAGAGATGGGGGGAAAAAAGGTGGGATGGGGAAAGGGAGTTGGGAAAATGGAGAGAATATAATGATAAAATGGTGGGGGAAAGGGAGACGGGGGAATTAAAGGGGAACGAGGAGGGAGGCGTGGTCGGAAAATGAGAGAATTAGAAGGTATTTATCACTGTGACACCTTAACCCTCTCTCTCTTTCTCGCTCTCACAAGTTAAATTAAACACTTAAGACTTTTGTAATGCCAGTGGAAATAAAATTGAACACCGATTTCATCCTGAAAATTAGCCTGAGGAGTACAAAAAGACCACTTAAGTATGCATCAGCACAACCAGGGAGATTTCACACTAGAAAAGCAGTGCACTGAGAAAATGTTTTAAGACCTCTGGAACCACATTTCAGACTCAAATAAAAAAATTGACTGTATTCAAAACCTTTCAAGGCTTCAAATTCCATTTAAAATATTTTTAGACTTCTTAAGGACCTGCACACATCCTGAACAAATTGCTTGCTTTTATATAAGGGCTAGTAGCTCCACATTCCCACAGATATTATATTGCAGTGTTTACAGATGTGAGCAATAAAACATCACTTAGCCCTCCTCCTCTCACTCACCACAATCAGGGGCCATGCAGGTAGCGGTGCGGTGGTCAGGGCCTTCGCACGGGGCCCCTCCATATTGGCTGGGCTGGAGGACGGTTCTGGTGGAGCTGAGTCGCCCCGTACCACAGCTGGCTGAGCAGGAGCTCCACTGGGACCAGCTGGACCACTCACAGTCAACTGGAGGAGAGAAGAGCAGTGGATGGGGGAAGCGTGTAAAGCAACATTTTCAGTTCAGTGTTTCCTTTACGTTCATGTATCTGCAGCAGTAAGGCAACTGGATGAATTTTCATTGTGTAAATATAATGAAAGTTCATCATCTGAGCATTACTGTGAAGCTCGCCTGAGAAATTAAAGTTACAATTACAGAGCCATATACGTTGATATAAATATCAAAATGAGAGCCATTCTTAAACTGCAACACCTGATAAAAAAATGATACACAAAACACTGTTGTTTGTTATTTAATAAGTATGTTAATCAGTGTTAATCAAATTTTTTTTTTTTTTTTTACAAAGGCTCACAAAAGACTCTGCCTGCTGTGTTTCTACGATCTGGTTTCAGAGTTCACTCTAACCAAGTAGACCATTCATAGGAGGGGGGGGGGGAGTGAAAGAGATAAAGACAGGGAGAGTGAGAGGGAGAAGGAGAGAAAGAGATTGACCACATAACCCAAATGCAAATTTTTACCGTACTTCCAAGAGGTCATTAAAAGTGGCAGTGGCTGTTAGGTGTTAAGCACAGTTTGCACTGCTTGGGCCGTAGCCGACAGCTGTGCTCACTCTGACCAACTAGGCCATTCCCAGTCCAGTGGAGAGAAGGAGAGAGAAAGGCAGAGAGAGGGAGCAGGATAAGTGGAAAGGAGGGGCAGAGAGAGAGGAGAGAGATGCAGAGAAAGAAAGAAAGAAAGAGGCATGAGAAATGAGGATGAAGACAAATGCGTGCGATAAGAGCATGAGAAATGGAGAAGGAAATTGCAAAGCACATGAAGAAAGAGTGAGGAAGGGACAAAGGATAGGTGAGATAGTGCAAGAGTGAGAATGAAAGAAAAGTACAGTAGGTCAAATGATGACAGATGAAAAAGCTAGGTCAAATCCCAGAGATATTCACACATTCAAGTCCCTGCTGAGAGTATGAGGGAAAGGGGGGGAGCTGCACTATGTGACACTATATTCCCCAGTATCACAAAGCTCTTTCTCCCACTCCTAGTACAAGGTGCCATTGTGTGTTTATGAAACAAAAACCCAGTAATGGCCTTTGAAGGCTATGATTGATGTGACTGTTGCTTAATTATTGCAGCCAACTGTTGGAGCAGCTGTTACTAACTATACATAGGTTGACATATCTATCACAGCCTTGACAGTTCAACCAAAGATTCTCGTTGCTAGTGCTTACATTACTAAAAGAGAGAGGCCCTATACGTAAATGACAAGAAATGCTTTTGGTAAGAGCAGCTGTGACAGAGCATCACTCACCATCACAGGACTCTGAGGTACAGTTAAACACTCCTCCTTGGCAGACACTGGAGAGAGAGTGAGAAGAAAAAGAGTTCAGATATGAGTTAAGAAAAAAAAAAGAATTAGGTTGATCGTAAGGCTTTATTTTATTAGAATTGAAGGTTGTGACACCAAAGTAATCATCCTGTCAAACAGCTGAGCCCATCAGACTATATTAAATGAGTGTCAAACCCCTGTCAGGAAGATGAAATGACTTACGCCATGTCTGGATGTCTGCTGCAGGGTACTCTGCATGCCAGACTATCTATTACAGTAGATAAGGTGGTACTCATTGGATTAGGTGGACGTTGTTATTGGCTGTATAGTCTGACTGAGATGATGAAACTGAACTCCCTGAAAACCCTTTCAAAGATTTAACTTCAAGGTGCTCCCAATGAGAATGAGACCATGGTCAAGACGATTGGTAGCCTCATACCTTACACTAGTGGTATTATTAGCACATTTCCCATAAACCCCATTGCTTCTTCAGTGAAAGGTTTTCTCTTTCACTTTACTGAAGAAGATAAACTGAACTGAAGGAAGGAAGACAGGGAGGTCAAAGGTCAGGATAAGTTACAGAGCAGTAGCCCTGGAGCTAGTAGGGATTCAGTGTCTTGCTCCAGGACACTTCAGCAGGGTGGATGCTTGCCGACACAGGGGCTTGAACCTTGGTCCTCCGGTCCTCCTCTGACCCACAGG
Source organism: Centroberyx affinis (assembly GCF_046629955.1). NCBI lineage: Eukaryota > Metazoa > Chordata > Actinopteri > Beryciformes > Berycidae > Centroberyx > Centroberyx affinis. Next base: position 759,091 of record NW_027280092.1, read on the forward strand.
AAGGACTAAATGAATGAATGAATGGATGCAACCACGTGTAGTATATTACCATGTGTTGCAGAGGTGCTGAATGGTGGTTCCAGGTGGCAGCAGAGCTTCTGTGATCTCCTCAGTGCTGATATTCCAACTTTGGTTACCGAATGGCAGGGAGAGAGGTGAACAGGGACAGTCGGCCTGGGACACACAGGAGCCTCTATACAAAACCTGGCAGAGAGGGCGAGGGAGACAGTGAGACTTGTAAGAGACAGAAACACAGCTGGAGGAGGGAAAAAGTATTGCAGCTGCAGATGAGGGGTCCAGACACACACACACACACACACACAGACGGTCCAGACCTGTCCAGGGGGGCAAGTGCAGCCGGGGGTGCAGGGTCCAGGTAAACACTGAGCCTGTAGCCACAGGTCCTCACAGGTATGTGGACAGGAACCAGCACACACACTGAATACCTGGCCGCTGGGACACTCTGGAATACACATACACACACTAATGAACAAGCAAACAAACAATCAGCATCATGTCTGATATTTATTCAACTAAAGAGTCATATGTGTATGATATTTTGTACATGCATATGTTAAAGTTTATAAAAGGGATAGAACAGATGTGGCTGAGTCACATTTGAAGCAGATGTAAAACACCTGATAAACACACATCTGTGACTGCATACCACTTTACACACTTTAATTATAAATGCACCAACACAAAGTCACCACTCTTACAGGTACTTATGAGTTGCTTAGCAACCGCTTTATTTAGCTACTGTTCAATAACTATATTGCTTGGCAGAGGAATGACATGGATTATTATTATTATTAATTATTATTTAGTAAAAATTAAATTGAACATTTGGATTCTTTCTTTTTTTAAAACAATGTTGTGTTCAAGCCATTTCATAAAAGCAATAAATTGCTTGACTTTGCATTGTGATTAACAACGCCTCCTGCTCGTTGTAAAGTATGGCCTCTCTTGCTTTATTTAATTTCTAAATTTACAACCCCAACGATGTGTGTGTGTGTGTGTGTTACCAGGCAGGCAGCTGTTGGTGTTACAGACAGTGTGCTGCTCAAATGGTCCAGCACAGGCCATCCCGCCAGGCTCTGGCTCCCTTACGATTGTCTTGTTCCGCACTGACACCCCGCCGCCACACGAGGCGCTGCACTCACTCCAGGGCGACCACTCACTCAATACACAACTCTCTGTGAGAGAGAGGAGATGAAAAGAGAGAGATGGAGGATTGGTAGCCAACAACAAAGACAGAGTGCCTGAAAGTTTCAACAAGTTAAATTTAGGACTTTTTAAGACCTTCTTATAATATATAAGAATATAAGAATGAAAGCATCTAAAACTGAATTTAAGATTTCAAAATGTTATATTTAACCATTTTCAATAACTTTTAAGGCCTTGCGTCTACATAACAAGATCTAAGACATTTTAAAACATTTTCAAAACCTGCAGACAACCTGAAAGTTTGTGTGTGCGAGTGCGTCCCTGCGTTGGTGTTTGTGTGTGTGTTTCATTTCAGACCTGGGCAGGTTGGCAGATCACAGCTCTCCGTCTGGATGGTGTCAGTACAGGAAGGGCCGCCCTCTGTGTCCTGGCAGGGACGTGTCCTTGTCCTCTGGCCACGCCCGCAGGACGCTGAGCAGGTGCTCCATTGGCTCCAGGGCTCATAAACTGGACAGGGAAGTTTGGTGCACACCAGTGCGCCATTCTCACACACACTGGAGGTGGAGAAGTGGGGGAAATGAAGGGGGAAATTTTAGTTAAGTCTGAATGATGATGAGGAGAGAGCTTACAGGAACAGTCCATAATTGCAGTAAAGTGTCTGAGAGTTAGATGTGAGGACTGACAGTATGTGACAACTAAAAATGCGAAAACAAACTCAAAACATGAAATTCATGTAGCCGTTCTCACCAGGTGTTACACTCCATGGTGAGGTTCTCTCCAGGGCTGAACTCCAGAGTCCCGTTGCCTGATGGGATACCACAGCGACACTCTGTCACCGGCACACAATGACTGTCTTGCAACAGCTGTCCCTCTGGACACCGACAACCTGAGAAAGGAAATGAAAGAGAATGACATACAGAGAGAGAGAGAGAGAATGTGTTGGCTAATTTAAGATTTAACACTGGGAAAGAGTCCCATTCGGACAAATTCCTTTATAAAAGGACATGCTTTACATTTCAGAAATCAAATACTACCTGGGTGACAGGCTCCTTGGAGACACTGCACATGCTCCCATAGGTCAGTGCAGCTGCGAGGACACTGGTTGGCACAGCCCTCTTGGTAGGTCCGCCCCCTATCCTCACAGCGCTCACCTAGGATACAAGGAAAGTAATTCACTCTCCCCCATTTCCATAAATAAAGGGAAGTATCCATAGGGTACAGTAAGGAAGCAAACAAAAAGGACATGACTAGGGGTCTAGTTGGGTTCCTTTGTGTTTGGGCAGGAATGTGAAGCTCTAAGTGCAGTGAGTATGAAAAGCGGAGCTGTACCTGGGCAGAGTGCTGTGTTGCAGCTCTGGCTCTGTGTTTGTTGGCTCCTGCAGCGGGGTCCTGGAGGAGAAGCCAGGGGCCGTCTGTGCCGCTGCCTGACTCCACCGCTGCAAGGCTCCGCACACGCACTCCAGGCGCCCCACACACTCCACTGGCACATATCTGGAATTGCAAAATGATAAGCATTACCATCATCAACTCTGTCCTCTTAATTTCTATCAGCATAATCCTCATCATAATGACTGTAATTATCATAATCATGGCTATTGCTATAATTGCTGTAATTGCTGTAATCATCAACAAAAACAACAAAAACTTATTTATATGGATGGACAGTCAGTTAGGCTTACCTAACAACTGTTAACATCTACTGATTTATGGTTTAGGGACCACATTGTAGGCTAGAGTTTGAGAGTTTTTGAATATGAGTGACTGTATTGAAAAAGTCAAATGTTAGTTTATTCCTACTAAGCAGTTTCCAGATATCTGAACCCACTTGAGATGACAGACATTCCATCTCACATGGTCCCATGGAGCCTCACCAACTATGATCAAGTGCATCACCTCAAATATTTGACATGCATATCAAACCCAAGGTCCGCTGGGTAAAGCCACTTCCATTCATATCCAAAGGGGAGGGGGCAGAGAGAAATAGATAGAGGGATGATAGAGTGAGATGCGGGATGAATTATTCTTTGCACACACCCGACACCAAATCCAATCAACCTTATGTCTCCCCACAGACAGATAGACATTATCCTCTTCCTTTCTTCAACTCTCTTTTCCACTTTCACTCCTAGAGGGAATAATCAGAAGAGGGTAGTGGGGATGCACAATACCAATTTTTCACTGCAGATACCGACTGCGAGGTCTTAACTTAAAGTGTCTGCTGATGCCAAGTATTAATCTGAACTGGCAGCAGGGAACTAACACACAGTACTGGCCCAACAACTTGCTAGGGATGCCTCAAACAACTTTTTCATTGCCAATTCTGTGTGTTCCATTGGTTTTACTAAACAACGTAGATGTCCACTTTTAATTCAGGGGTCATTGGAAAAACAATTGTTAAGATTTTATCAGTTATTTTATCAGTTAGTGTTTTTTTCAATTATTCTCCATTAGAGATATCTAACATCCCTCTATTGGTGAAAAGGTAATCTCTTCAATACTAATAGCACATTTTAGCCTGGTATTAGTCTGATACCGAGGTACTGTATTACTAATACAATACCTCCTTGTGCATCCAAAGGACACAAAACTGCACAGTGAAAGTTTGTGTGTGCATGTGTTGTGTTCCTAGATTGCATTCGTTATGGCAATATTGTCCTTTACTCAATCTTCCTTTAAGATTTGTTCCAGATTTCACGGCTGCACAACACTGTTTTCTCTTTCCTCTGTACAGTATGTTTGTCTTTGCCTCATTTCTGTAGCACCAGCAAACACACAGATTTGTTCTTATTAAACCATTATAGGGACTAGATGTACAGAGATGGGAACTAACTAAAAACTGGACAACAAACATTTGAAATGTATCTAACAGTTGTCCCCCCTTTACTGATATACCTCTGTAGGAGTTTTGTGAATTGTTTATACTTTACTAGATTGTTTATACTTTATACTAGATACTCCACAATGACCAAAACCGGGTCTATTTTGTCTGTTTCACTGTTTTTTTTTTTAAATGCATCCCAAACCATATATCAATGGTTGAAAGGCTCTAATTGTACACCTAGGAACCATTCATAGAAAGTGCTTTAAAATCCATTAGCATCATTATCATTATACAGTGCCTGGCTATCTGCCAACCCTTCTTTTGCAAACATTTTCATCTGGTTGTGTATTCCACCTGTATTCTGGGCACCAGATTCACCTCCCTCTCCTCTCCAGAACAAGACTAGAGTCACTTCATTATCTCAGTCACTCTCTGACCCAACCTGTAATTCAATTTGTTCTATGGTGCCATGCTTGCGTACTGTGACTAGTTCATCACTCTGCATACAATCTTTTAAGGCGGTGCCAGTGGGACCAACATGTCTAATGGAACTCTGGTGGAAAAAAACAGTCCCCCATTCGTTGCTTTTAGATGACTCAATGGCTGCAGTTAGAGGAGGCACTGGGGCTTGACAAAGTGAGGGGAAAGGCAGACTGAGAAACCAACTGGATGTGTGGATTAAGATAAAGGACTCACTTGGTTCAGAGTGTGAACCAAGTGAGTCCTTTATCCTCTTTTTTCCCCTCATGGAGAATATCATTACCTCTGCACATGTTAGTGTCTGGACAGAGCCTCTCCTCTACCAGTGGTCCTGGACATTGGGTCTCCTCCTCCTGTCCGGAGATGGGAAGACCAGAGTCCAGGTCCAAACAGGCCCGGTAGCGCCTCTGGACCGAGACCAGGCCACTGCCGCTGGCAACCCCCTCTGGGGAAATGCTTAGTTGCAGGGAGGAGGAGGAAGAGGGTACGCATGGAGAACAGGGAGTCCACTCTGACCATTCGCTGAGAATCACTGATAATGGGAGGAATCAGAGAGAGAGAGAGAGAGAGAGAGAGAGAGAGAGAGAGAGAGAGAGAGAGAGAGAGAGAGAGAGAGAGAGAGGAAGACCGACAGAGTGAAAGAACAAGAGAGATAGCAGGATGGAATGAGGGGGAGAAGAAGATGGTGCGAAACTAATAAGATGAAGAGTTCTTAGTGGATTATTTACCAAATATATTTAGTCGCTGAAGATTATTCAAGCAAGCACTCTTTTCATTACTCTTGTGTATTACTTATCCGCTTTCTTACCTTCACACTCTCTCATGTCACACTGCAAAGTCCCATCATGGCAGAGGCTAGAGGACAGAGCAGACAACAAGAGGATAATAAGTACACACTATTCTGTTAGACTGGCTGATTTCAGTGTAAAACAGACAAACAGCATATACCATACAGTTGACAGATAGACAGAGACAATAGAGAAAGATTGAAATGTTAGTGCAGATGGATAAAGAAAGGCACAGATGTTAGGATAGATAATACATACAGTAGTCGCAGAAGCAGAAGTTGCCCATTTAACCTGTAGCAATTTATACAGCAGTGGGCACTGTAAACAATTGTTATAGTTATATTTCAGAGAGTAAAACAAGGTCACTATTTATTAGTTTACTACTGTCTGTCAATCAACTGGTTCCCAGACCATTCTTTCTGCCTTCTGATGGCTGAAAAGCAAACTAATTTAAATTTTTAAAACAATTGCTGTAGGCCCTCCACGATGGCTCCATATGTAGATAGCAGACAGGGTCTAACCAGGTACTGCAGCCTATGGTGACTGTAGCCCCCTGAGGGACAGTGACAGGTGTGGGTGGTTGTCCTGAAGCTTGATGCTGCAGATGGACACAACCACACTGCTCTGGAGGAACGCAGCTACTGTTCTGCTGCAACAGACCCTGGCAGGGAAAACACACAGTCGAAACAAAGTAAGCGCTGGCGCAGAGCTAAAGTTAGTCTGTTTTTTTAGCATGGTTTAACATGGAGGCCAAAAAAGATGCATAATCAAAAGCTAACAGTTCATTTTGGAGTTGAGGCAACAGAAAAAACAGACAAACTTAAATGAATAGTTCACCCAAAAATGAACAATGGTGAACAATCTACTCACCGTCATGTCAGTCTAAACACCGGTGAAGTTTGTATATCCCTTGCCCTTTTTGAACTCTAAAGAACCTGTTCCCAGCCACATTAGTTCTTCTGGAGAAGGCTGATATGGAGCAGCGCTAGCAAAATCGCTGTGTGTAATGTGGACATACAAACTTCACCAGTGTTTCGACATGAGGGCGAGTACATAATGACCACATTTTTATTTTTGGGTGAACTATTGTTTTAAGCTCCCTGGCCCCAATACCTACTGTATACACAAGTCAAATCTAGGAAACAATAACTGTCAAATTCATTCTGAATGCTTCAAAATAGTGCTTGACCTTAATCTCACAACTGATGTGCCTACTTTTGAAGATGTTTAAGTGTCTAGCAAGATAAATTCGCTCCTCCTTCGGTTAATCTGTAATGCATTTATGTTGCCACAAACTATGCGCAGAGTTCTACACAAAGATCTCATGCCTTAAACGTATTAATTTTTGATTCAGTGATGAAACATTTTCATTATGAGAGCAAACCAAAACAACATTTTATGCATGCATAATCAAGACAATGCAATACATCTGCAACAAAATGATACAAAATAACCAGATTCTCTCATTTGAAATGACCTTCCATCAGAGGGCAATGCATTTGACACAAATGAATTATGATAACTAACATTGGCGTAATGTCCTATACCTCTGGCGAGCTGCTTTCTTTTACATATTTCATTATCTCCTCTCCCTGCTGCTTTCGGTAGGTATCATCTGTCAGAAGGGATTTTTCAGGTTTTTGCAATAAATCAAATCAAAGCTCCCAAACTGAGCCAAACGACAGCACAAACTTGGCATCACAATTTATATCACAGTGGTATAGTGATGACATCCACCATGTAGCATGCTTTGCTGTGGTCAAGTATAGCCACAGTGGTCTAGGCAAACAAAACTTGTGATATGACATGAGAGTCGATGCCTGAGCTTCAGCTGTCATGATACTTTTGGGAAAAACCAAAACCCAGAACAAATGTGAGAAAATGGATATAGCCTAGAGATGGTAGCCAACCGGAGTAGCTTTCACATTATTAGAGAGATCCATATGAATCCGTACCGTCCACTTTTTTTGAGAGTGAAAGAAGGCAAGGTCTCTGGAATAAATAAAGTAGACTAGTAATGATGAACCATTGTTGATGCGTTTACCTGTGGGCAGTAGCAGCCAGGTGTACACTCCCTGACACCTAAACACAGATCTCTGTGGCCCTGCAGTGCACACTGCTTCTCACAGGGAGCACCACACTCCGAATACAGGAATGGGGCTTCACAGTCTATAAACAAGAGAAAGAGACCATTAAGTAGTAAAAGCTGTGCGTAACAAAATACATACACATTTTGACACTTTTGACTTATGACTGAATATTGACTAAATGAAAAAAACTTGAAAAGCAATTGATTTCCCTCATCTTGCGAATTATTTATCCACTTCTGAAGTTGTTAAAGGGCCTGGCAAGATAATTCAAGTGCACCTCAAGCAGTAAAAAGACTTAAATGACCAAAGTCCATATGTTTTACCAGACCTGACTTACCAGCTTGTTTATATGCACCAAGACACCTTGAATGCAAATACACATGCAGTACACACACACACACATGCACACACACATCACGGTAGCCACTCACCATCACAGTGACCAAGGCTGCAGGCTCGGCTCTGTGTTTCCACAGGAGTGCACTGTTGCCCCCTGGTGGCAGGGGAGAGAGCCACCCGGTGGCGCTGCTGCCTCTGAGACACACAGGAGCACTGGGACCAAACACTCCACTCCGACATGGGACAGCCTGCACACAAACCGGGAGACACGGCACACTGAATGGTCATGTAGTAAACCCAACCCATCTGCTAGTCCAAGCAGGTTTAAAGAAACACTTAACACTATCTGTGATTCAAGAAGAATTGGGGAACCAGCACTCTAAAAAGTTGTATTCCTTTATCTGCTTTGATGTTTGAATATAAATCAGTTTGGCTGGTCCCGGAAAACAACTCTGGTTCCAGACTTGGTCCCAAAGAGGGTGAACTTATGCATGTTGGACCTTTATGTATAGCAGACCTTAGGGTCAGTGACTGTAGCTTAGGGTTATTTCACCGGGATATCATTGTTAAAATTATTCTCAGTGTTCTTTTGTAATTTTTAATGCAAAGGTGCTTTATTGGCATCAAATACAAAAGTACTTATTGGCAAAGCAAATAACAACAGCAAGCAACAACAAATTCACAGTTTCAGTTAGTAACCATAGTGATGCGGTCCAATAATACTAAATCATTCAATCAATTAATCAAACGGACAAGTTTAACTAGGGACTTAGGATCTCACTTCCTAACATTTATATAATTCATTAATGTGCCGCTTGACTAAAATTGTGACAGGTTAATACAAACATTTTGCTGTGTGACACACACTGTTGTGTAATTATTTGTTGCATTATCGTCAATACTTTCCATTTGTTCTATTATTACCTGTATCCAATTCTTTGCTGCTGCAATGACCCAATTTACAGACAGACATAATTAAAATTAATCTACTCCAATCGAATCTAATCTAATAATGAGGTTTCCCACACACAGACGTACTTGTGGTAATCCATCATAATATCAGACATATCACAAACAGAAACCTCAGAATGATAAACGGAAAGTGGTTTTATTGTACTGCGCACACACACACACACACACACACACACACACACACACACACACACACACACACACACACACACACACACACACACACACACACGCACACTCCTCTCTGCTGTTTGACTCTGTTTAGCTCTAGTCTGCCAGCTGGCCTTGGCCAACAGTAACATTTGGGAAACACTGGGAGTTTGGCTGTATGGTACCTGGACAGGGCTGTTTGTAACAGAGCTGGGTCTCCTCTCCATTCCTCTCAGCCTCGATCTCAGCGGGACAGGCTGCTTCGCCTCCCTCCTCACACACACACACCCTACGGCGCAACACCGACCCCGCGCCACAGCTACGGGAGCATGGTGACCATGGCGACCAGGGGCAAAGGTCATCTGGAGACAGAAAGAGCAGGAGAATCGGTAAGATCAGAACCCTATTGTCTTTACAATGCTGGGTAACTAAAACTCTTGTTTTCCCAGATCAAGTACATGGGCTTGGCTTTGGATTGACCTTGGCCCCCTTTATACCTAACATGTGTCCTGGGTGATCAGATGGTATTTGGATAGAGCAGAAAATCCATGTGAAAATGAACCCAAGATGCATTGAAGATCAAATCACAAAAAACACATTTAAAACACATTTAAATGCACACACAGTGTAAATGCAATGCATATCGAATCCATGTTCAGCAACTGCATTCATGGAAATAAACTTCAGCATGTGGATACAACCAGGAAGTGTACGCAAATCAAACTCAGATATTCGTGGACGTGAACACATGAGATTAGTTGTTTACCGTCAATTTCAAAGGGCAGAAATATTATATGTGGAAGTGATGTGTGCAGCCATCTGTGTTTTGGCTGTGGCTAAAGAAATCTAATTTCAGTGTGTGTACTAGAAATGCATTTTAATGTCATGTGTAAATGTAATCCAGCTAAATCATTTCAGGACACAATCCAGATACGAGACACATGTTAATGTCAGGTGGAAAGGGCGCTGTTGTGTTAAGAATGTATTTGGACAACCTAGCCAGAGAAGTGTGTCTCGATCCTAAATGGAAAAGTGCAAATCAAGAGTTTGTTTCCAAACAGCTACATATCCTGTTTGGTTAAAACATTTTTACCATAGGTGTGTTGCTCAAGTTTCCAAGGCACAGATATTTACATCCTCTATACTGCAGATAACTATATTGCAGAGCTATATGCAGAGCTCCTAAGACAGCCAATAATATTTTTTAGACTACATGGCTCATTCTGAAATAAAGAAAACAACTCTAGCCTGCATTTCTGAGACTATACAAACCCAGACAAGGCGCAGTGTGACAGTCCTGGGCTTCCCTCTCCGGCCCGCTGCAATGAGACCCATTGTTACGCGGAGGGGGGTTGACACAGGCCCGGGTTCGAACCTGCGTCCCCCGTCCGCACGTCACCGGACAGTCAGACCACACCGACCACGGGGTCCAACCACCATCCACTGGCAACAAGACAGGATTTGGTCATTTGGTGTTTATTTTTCCTGACAATGACGACGTCGCAGCATGCAAGTCAACTTTTTCCATATCAAGGACGCCAAAATAAATACATATCAGACAACAGACCCTCATTTGACAAGATAGCCTCCTAAAGAACTTAAGATTTTAGCCAAATATGACTGAGTATAGAATTGTATAGCTGTCTTTACTGTGTGTGGGAAGGATACATATCACATGGAATTGTGTATTTTCTCTGTACATTCTTTTTTTCGTGAAAGGAAACTAAATCAATACAATTTTACATAATTGCAAGGGTGTCTATGTATCAATGTACTATGTACATTTTTTCATTAAATAAATGCAGCTACCCACCTCGGCAGTCAATGTCTTGGCAATAATCTCCCTCTGGTGTGCATGTACTAGGACGCAAAACAACAGAGAAAGTTTGAAACACAAAGCTGGATCTCTTCAATTCTTTTTCAATGCCCACCCTTCATCTCCCATCCATTAATCTGACTCATCTCTGTGTGTGTGTGTGTGTGTGTGTGTGTGTGTGTCTGTCTCACCATTGTTTACACTCTCCCTGCAGCCAGGTGTCTCCCACGCTGAGCTCCTGGTCGTCATGGAGACAGAGAGGTGGGCAGGGTCCTGGGTCACATGGTTTATGCTGGACTTCCTCAAACTGGCAATCTGTTCCTGCAGTCTCTGGGATCAGGGACCTGACAAATAACAGCAGCACAATAAGTTACATTTATATTTAAGGTAACATTGAGCTTTGGGCTGGAGGTTTTCACTTTCCAGCGTTTTGATCTTTACCTTTATTTATCTGTTGTATTTATCTTAATATGTTCTTTGGTTGTCATTACTTCTTGCATTATTACTCTGTATATGTTCTATTCCTATCTATATCCTGGATTTACCGCTGCAGCAATGCAGTTTCCCCTTGAGGATCATTTACGTTTCATCTTATCTATTCTAATTTAAGGAGCAACAACTTCAAACACCAGCTGCCCTGGAGCTTCACTGTCACCACTGGCCTTCTGGATGATATAATATTACCTGGGTCTATTTTACCATGGTTATAGAAGTAAGACTTTTAGATTAGGTTTTTAAAACAAATTAATGGCGATTTTGGCCCCAAAATCGGCATATATTGGTGGTTCATTACCTCCTGTAGAGTTATGCATATTAAAAAGTGAAATCTTGTTTTAAGGCAACTTGCATCAAATCAGTGTTTCCACTGTATTCATTCAGCAGTAATGCTCTAAAGCATTTAACAGACCACTGCTTGAGAAAATGTGAACTTGATAGTTTAATGTAGACAGATTTCCCTCTGAAGCACACAGATCTGCAATACTGGTGTTTAGAATTATTTTTTATGATAAAGTATGATAAAGTATCCCAAAAGATAGTTTTTAGCACTGCAGTACTGTTCTGGAAACATAACTGGGATAAAACATGGATACTTTTGGAACCAGGGATAGTTTTTCAATCAGGAAAACTAAAGAAAGAAATATTGGCCTTATATGTAGTATAAACAGTTTTTTGGCAGCCTCCTCTCTCACCTGTATCTGGTTCTCTGGCCCTGCCCACAGGAAGTGCTGCATGACGCCCAATTGGACCAGGAGCTCCAACTGCAGGCGGCCTGGCAGCTGTGATTGGTGCAGAGGAGCTGACCATCAGAGCAGCTACAGTTGTTACAGTCCACCTGATGCCAGCTGCCTGCCGCCCAACTCTGTCCCAGTGAGTCCACACAGTCACACTGCCACAGCTGCACACACGCCCCGTCCTGCTGCAACTGGCCTGGACACACACACAAAGAAACCAGTTAGTAGGGCGAAGGCTGGGGACACACTAGAAGGCTTTTAAAGTCCTGACCAATTTTGTGGGGCACCCCGGTGGATCACCGAGTAGAGCGTGTCCCACAAAAGGCTCAGTCCTTCCCGCAGCGACCTGGGTTCAAATCCGGCCCACAGTCATCTGCTGCATGTCCTCCCCTCTCTCTCTCTCATACCTTCCTGTCTCTCTCTCACACTATCTCAATAAAGCATAAAATGCCTAAAAGAAATCTTTAATAAAATCCTGACCAATTTTGGAAATGCGTTGTATCACATACATAACGACGGCTTTTACTGATTTGATTTTTTTTTTTAATTAAAAGCATTTCCACCTCACTCCTCACTCTCATTGGCTATGGGCAGTCTCCACTCTTGGAGGACCAGTCCAGATGGGCAGCTTAGATCAGTCTGCAAGTGGATCAGTGTGGCTAAGATTGAATCCGTAAACCCCTCACACTACCAGATAATCTTTGTTGAACAATGGCTCCACCCAAGCCTCAGATCAAGGCTTCCCCTCCAATTGTCAGGATGGGCAAATCTGGTGTAAATCAGCCTGATAATCCTCCTGTGTGTCCCCAGCTTTAGTGTAACTTTCTTTTTAATCTTTTAAACTCCTGGGCTGTATACGCAGCTCTCTTCACAATGTACCAGTGTAAAACAGTGAGTTAGTTACTGTGGTACAGCTCTGTTAGCCGAGAGTCAAAAAGGGTTAAAGTATTCTCTAAAGCTTGGGCTAACTGCAACGTGGGGAGAGCGATGTTGAAAAGGAGCTACAAAAGGAGGCTCAGAGGGCCAGGGAATGACAAAAGAAAAACAAAGACAGTATCCAAAGAGACAAAATAACAAAAAAGCTTTCAAATAAAGTTTTCAAAGTATCTCTGAAACCCAGGCCAGAAAAAAACACACTTATATTTCAAATACAATACAATAGTACAGGCTGTACAAACTGAAAGGGGTATTGGAAAGTCAAAACAGTACTTGGTTTCCTGAAGGCATCTCAGAAATAGGATCACAATTGCCATTTGGTTTAAGGACAAAGGTGATATTGACAGTGAGATATATTTGGAAATCCAGCCCCGGCTAGTAATGACAGCAGTAACAGTGCTTTGGGGCAACAGCACCCAGGTTAACTCAAATACCCAACTGTATGCACACACACACACACACACACACACACACACACACACACACACACACACAGGTGCTTATCTGTTGAATAAAGGACAGCAGGCACATAACCTTTAGGGAATCATCACCCAGATTAATACACATGCATGTATGCAGACACACACACACACACAATGATAGCAGCCACAGTACCTTTAGGGCAGCGACAGCCAGGTTGGCATTCAGTGTTGCCCTGGCACTCTATGCCCTGCTGGAGGTCTGAGCAGCGCTGGGGACACTCGTTGGCGCACAACACAAACTCCTGGCCCGGCGGGCAACCTTTCTCCTCTGGGAGTACACAAGCAGAAGGTCATGGATTCAGAGTTTTCCCAATGACGTTGCAGGCAGTTTCTTCTCATACAGTGCATTGCCACGAAAGCTGATCACAGGCTGCGGCTATTGTTCAAATACAAAGACTTACCGAGATAGACAGCCATATGCTAATTTAATGACCATACACCAACACGCAAGGATGTGATGCAACTATGCCTTGTGCTGTTTAGGGTGAGCTTCCACACAGACGCTTGGCTTGGATGTTAGAGGAAAAGGGGGTGGGTGAGAGCGGGAATGTCATTGGCTTTATCAAGTTGGCACCTCCCATCACAGATGTTTCATTGAATTGGGTCCATGAAACCCCCATAGGGCTCAACAGTAAATGTCTGTTTATTGTTTCATAGTAATCAACAATCAACAATCATTTAACAATGTGTGTGTGAACATGCTGTGTCTATCTCACCACAGGGTTTGGTGTTGCAGGGTTTGACCTGGTTCTTCTCTCCTTCACACTTCTTCCCTCCGTTCTTGGGCGGAGGGCTGGAGCAGGAACGCGTGCGTATGGAGCGCCCGCCGCCACAACGCTTATCACAGCGGGACCAGGGACTCCACCTGGACCAACCTCCGTCCACTAAGGCACACAGGCACACACAGATAAACAGACAGACAGACACAAAGGCAAGAAGAAGAAGAAGAAGAAGAAGAAGAAGAAGAAGAAGAAGAAGAAGAAGAAGGAAAGAAACACTTATCTCATAGTTAAAACTTAAAAAGTTGAAAGAAGATTTCCGAAGAAGTTTCTAAATATGAAACAGTTACTCATAAGACTACCGATAAACCCTTCATTCTCAATTATTTTGTTCAAGGCAGGATGTACTGTATGAACTTTTTTAAGAGAGTTGTTTTTCAATTTAGTGGTATTTTCAAATTCTCAAAAAGCAAATTGAACGCTGAACGCCTGTCCGGTCGGCTGACCTCGGCAGGGCCTGATGTTACAGAAGCGATGCTCCAGGTTTCCTCCCAGGATGTCTTCACACCACGACCCGTTGGTTCCGGGGCTGAGGAAGGTTCGGATCCTCTGCTGCTGGCCGACACCGCAGGACCGCGAACAGGAGGCCCACTCCCCCCATTCCGTCCACGAACAGTTCCTCCGGGCGCAATCCTCCCCGACACATACCTCACCACCATCTGGAGAGACACACACACACACAACAAATTGAAATTTTTAAACATCAATGTGTTTCTCAAAATTTCTCATAAACCCTGTTGCTTTTTGTCCTGTCCCCATCCTTTGCATGGTTCCATGTGTGTTTTCTTTTTCTCTATACTGAAGAGGATAAACAAGTTGGAAGTGATTTTTCCCCATTGGCCTGTCACTCCTTCCACCATCTGCCATTGCAAGGAACTTTGAAAACTTTCACTCTGTTAACGCTGTCCCTCTTCCTGTTTCGTGCCATAAAGCAATACCGCAGATTTGCTTCAAATCTGAGGTAGTTGTTCATGGTAATTATACCAATGTCTCAAAATTAATTTGGAAAATTAAAACATGTAGCACCTTTAACCCACAGTCACAGCCAATAAGTGTTCAATGTTTATGACAATGGTGCCTTAGTGATGCATAAAACATGAGAATTAGAGCATTATGAATAAGCTATGTTATCCTCTCCTCTTTGCCCCCACCATAACCCTTTATCCTATTTCTCTATTTCCCTCCCTACTCACTTATGCATACACACACACACGCTGTATTATCATTTTTTTTGAGGATGGTACTCCCCTTTGTTTGTGCAAACTATTATTCATTATTTTCTGTTATTCCCTCTTACTTGTAAACAAATTTTAAATAAAATCCTAGAGAAAACAATTCAGCTGCCCATCTCCTGGTTAAATTTGAATAAATCACCTTCTGTGTATACATAAAACTTCACAGTATTCCCAAATGAATTTGCTAAATAAAACAGCTTGTCACGTCCTAATCTCTCCCGATGCCTGCACAGACATAATGTATCAGGAAACAAAACAGCAAGTCCAAAAAACAATGTGTTCTGGGGTTTCTGTAATAAACATGGTAAAAATTAAATGCCTTGGCCCAACACGAACAATGCCCAACACCAAACAAACAGATCCGATGAAACATACAGTTTGTTGACAGATATTGTACTGGGGAAAACAGATAATTACATGCATCTCTCCACAGGCTCTGGAGCTGGTAAAATTCGTAATAACAATTCTTCCTCAAAATGTTAATGTTCATCATGTTCTTCTATAAAAACTATGGTTACCCAGGCAATGTTTATTGAGCAATGCCTTGCTTAATGTTCATACTGTCAAGAACTCTTTGGCAGTAGTTGTTAAAGGGATAAACTGGGACAACCCAGTTTAAAAATGTGCCCTTTTTATTTAGTAACATATGTGTGTACCAAGATTTGGGCCTTGTTAAAATTCACTATAATACTGAAGCTTGTTTTGGGGCATTTTCTACTGTGATAAAATTCGCTTGGGCATTGCTCTTACCAAGGTGACTGACATGTCTAGTCACACTCAACATTTGGCAGCTTGTATCTTAAAATGAGGTCATGTTTTGGATCAGGAAATTCAACAGACAGGCGTCTCTCAGCATAGAAATGACTTCAGATTCTCATAATTCAGTGACATTATTCAGACCCCAGCAAGACGAAAATAGACATTTTAATGAGAAATTGGATTATTGTAGTTGGCAATTTCTTTAAGGGAGTGGAGTGCTTTTGCTGCAATTCCCCAATTAAGGTATTTCAGGCTGGTCCAGGAATTTGAACCTATGACCTCCTGGTAACAAGCCCATAACACTACCCACTCCTTGTTCTTCTTTCCAGTATTACATTATACCAACACACCAAGGCAGTTTACACACCATCTAAGATGCATTGTTTAATGCTGGAAAGCAGCAACAAATAGGAAGCTTACTAGATGAATGGATGGTTGGATAGATTGATATTTACTGTAGATTGATTGATACAAAGAATGTATTAATTGTATTAATAAATAAAGAGTAGACCTAGAAAGAAAGACAGAAGGACAGACAATCCGTCTGGTCGTACCTGGACACTGGGGCAGGTTGCAGGCCTTCTCCTGGTGAGAGTCTCCTGAACAGGGAGGTTTGACACAATGTCGATGACGGGACTTCATGGCCGGGCTGAGAGCATCACTGCACGTCTTAGTGCAGGGACTCCACAACGACCAGGGAGAGAAGCCAGCATCCTCATCTATGGGAGGTGGAGGGAGAGAGAGAGAATGAACAAATGAATGAATTAATTAATTCAAATTTTTTTTCTGATGAGGGAAATTTGGTTGCTGGAAGAAAGAAAAAGAGATTATGGGTGTAAGAAAAAAGAACAATGCTGATAGAGAGAAAGTGTCAGTGAGAAAATAAATGAGTAAAGGAGAAGCTGGTATACAGTCTTGTATGGAGTGATAATTTACCTGGTATGGCTGGTTCTTCTGTTGGACCAACAATCACTGCCAACAACATGCAGAAAGAGATATCATCAGTTAATTGTATGTACAAACAAGCACTTGACAGTACATCTTCCCTCTGTGATCACATTCCCTCTACTGTATAATAAAGGTAGGTAAGGCCATAAATACTCTGGGCTTGTGCTTGATTCAGTCATCTTCACGGCAGAGATAGATTTTGAACATTTATAAAAGCTGTAAATGAAAGATATTGAATAGCCTTTATGATCATGCAATGTGTACACACACTCACAGACATAGTACCAAACTAGTGTCAGGAGCCTGGGAGTAGGTGGTCTCTCACTGTGATCCCTGGTCTTTTCCTCTGCCCCCAAACACACACACATATGCACACACACACCTACTATACAGTAGCTACTACAGCTATACTACCTACTGTACCTGGGCAGTCAGGGGCCTGGCAGTAGGTAGTTTCCTGGCGGGGCCCCTGGCAGTCTTTCCCTCCGTGGGCCGGAGCAGGCTGGGTGCAGCCCCTGGAGCGAGTCTTCAGTCCCAGACCTCCGCAGGACAGGGAACAGGGGCTCCAGGGGCCCCAAGGTGACAGTCCACCGTCTACTGGGCAATGCTCCAACGAACAGTTCCACCTGCCATGCTCGCACCAGCTAGAGGGAGCAGAAGGACAAAAGATGTCAGTCTGTCAATAGGGGAGGTAATGAAGATGCTGGTGATGATAGTTAATGGGTTGAGGGGTTGATGACAACAAAGATGAGGATGGGGCACTGATAGCCTAAATGTTAGAGATGTAGGCTTGTGACCATAAAGTTTCTGGCTTGAAACTCTTAACTAGCTGTTAAAATCTGGCCAGGGAAAGTGAATGAGTAACCCCCCCCACCCTCAATAACTACTGTCACAGTATCTGGGAGAAAGGCAATTTGTGCCCAATTGTCCAGCAAAGTTGCTAAGTCAGGCTGTCTGCGGATTTCAGAAAAACAAATTTCACTCTTTTAAGACCTTTTTAATTCCACTTGGAATTGAATGTAAGACCTGTTTAAAAACCAAGAAAAAGAAACCACATTGGCAAAAACCTATTTCCAACTGACCATAGCTAATGAACGTTCTGAAACTAAATGGGCAGTGTAAGAAAAAGGACAATGGGAAAGTCATTGTTAAGGGACTTGAAGCCCAATTGTGTTCAGTAAAGCAGATACAATGAAAAGGATAAACATGCTGTGCATATTGTACCACTAACCTTAAAATGTGTAAAATTAATACATAAACAGACAGAAAAAAATCAATAGACAGATATGATGATGACGACAATGATATCAACACCAACAAAGATGATGACGATGACTACAACAAGCATAATGATGATAAAGGTGATAGATCTGATGGTAATGGTGATGACAATGATGAATATAGTGATGATGTCGAAGACAATAGCAATGTTATGACAATGACAATGACAAGATTGGTTGTGATGACAATGATGACGATGATGATGAGGGAAGTTCTCTCTCCTCACCAGGAGCTGCAGTCGTGCACCAGTGTGTCTCCAGACTGGAGCTCCACTCCCTCAGAGACATTATGGAGGAGCAGAGAGGAGAGTGGTGTGACAGAAACACTCTGTAGAGAGGCCAGGAACTCTCTGTCGACCAGACACGGACACTCCTGAAACACAGAAAAACACATTATATGACATTCACAAAAAAGCCAAACAAACACAAAGGTCCTTACAAAAGAGGAGATATTATTTAAACTTTGAATTAAACATAACTAACACTCTTGCAGATGTTTTGTTGCTAAGAGAGGTGTGTGTTAGCTCATTTTATATTGTTTTACTGTAACAATATTCAGATCCAGGAGGTAAACTTCTTTTGATACAATAGATATACAGCTTTGACCACCGATAACAATGATGATGATGATGCGATGCCGATGGGGAACCCACCTGGAGACAGAGTCCAAGGTGTTGGTAGGTTTGCGGGGGGCAGTGGCAGCCCTCCTCACAGCCGTCTGAGTAGCAGCCCTCCCTGCCGCTGACCTGGGCGCAGCTGAACGGACAGCCTTCACCTCGCTCACACTCCCTGTACAGCCTGCCAGGAGGGCAGCCCACCTCTACACAACAACACAGTGTCAACATAAGGAAGAGATGCAGATTCAAAATATTCAAAATAGTTGGCAACAGTGTTTCCTCTACATTCATTCAGCTATGGGCCGCCCCACAGCAAGGAAAATATAAATACAATGAAAATGGACCATCTAGCCTTGTTGCTCAGCCCACTCACAAAAACAGTACAAATTCGGTACTCTCCTACAGTGTTTAGATACAAATAGAGGAGAAGGCACACACCATCATATAAGTAGACTGTGTGACAATGGCACAGTATAGTTCTTTTGTGAATAAGCAAGGAGGATTGTAGGAGTGGCATGGAAATTTGCAGCTACGGTGTGAAGATTCATAGTTAAAGATAATACAACTTTTACTTCATTTTTTAAAATGAGATACTGCCCAGTAAAGAACATACATGGATGTAGAAAATGACTTTCTTAAGTTCTGTAAACCGTGATATTATGGAGGAATGGCGCATCTCATCCCTGACTGAACTGAATTTGCTGTTTGATGACTATGATGTCTATTCCAATTGCTATTACTGTCCATATTTCATGATATAAATATTTAATAAGAG
Source organism: Centroberyx affinis (assembly GCF_046629955.1). Lineage (NCBI taxonomy): Eukaryota > Metazoa > Chordata > Actinopteri > Beryciformes > Berycidae > Centroberyx > Centroberyx affinis. The sequence goes on from NW_027280092.1 coordinate 778,757, forward strand.
CCATTCTTAACACCTATTGGGTATGCAGTTTAAGAACGGCTGGGTGAACCTGGGCCTCAGAATCATGATTCTCATCACTCCAAATATTACTATTTTTCATATACATTTTTTTTTTTGCTTCAGTCAGATATCCCATCTCAGACACACCAAAACTCTAGAGTGCTTATTTTACATTAAAAGGAAACTGAGTTGACAAAATGACAAAATGGGAGTCTCATTTCACGGAACACTTATCCAACAGCTCCAGAGATGAGAGGGGATTGTGTAAGGAGGAACTGTGGGGATGTGGGGGCAAATAAGGTCGCAATCAGACTGGAAGTGTTGAAAAGCCTTATGTGCTATATACTGCAGCAAGCACACCTGCAACAATTGTTGCTGTGCTGCCATAGGAAACACATTAGTGGCAATTCTGTAAAACCATATTTACAGATGGAGGGAAATGAAGAGTGGATGAATGAATGAAGGGTTTGTCAGAAGTGATCGCTGTATTGTGTTGGATGATACCAGTTCACAGTGCGGACTCACCAAGGCAGACCTGGGTGTTGCAGGTCTTGCTCTGTCGGCTGAGGCCGCTGCAGGGTGGGGAGCTGCAGAGGCGAGAGCGGGACTGCTGCCCTCCACCACAGCTGACTGAACACCCCGACCACTGAGACCAGGGCAGCCACGGACCTACTGAGTCTGAGGGCAAAACACACAGAGATGTAAAGACATAAGTCCACAAAGTAAGAGAATAAAATACCAAAGGTTTCATTCCAAAAACAGGTGTTATATCCATTTTGGATACAACACCTGTTACCTGATCTTTATTGCTCAATATTTATAATGTACAGATGATTAGATTCTCTAAAATGTAACATTTTTAGAACCAAACATCTTAAGATACCCAGCCACTTAAGTGGCATGCCATAGAGTTTCACCTTTTCAAATAGTGGGTATCTCACTTTGCAATTAATGTATTAATATGGAACAAAACTACAATGGTTGTGTTATTCAAATTTACTGAGGGGGATGGTAGGGAGGGTAGAGCATTTTTTGTTTCCGGGCAGGATCTGATCCTGGGCCAGCAGGAGTACTAGAGACAGAAATCTCTGAGCATGGTAAAGTATTGTTTTGTCAGATATTTTCCCTAAAATTAACTGGGATGCATGCCATATTTTTTTCCTCCTTTATTCCACCTCAAATCACCCGAGCCTCAGAGGAAAGTACACTTTGAGACACAAACGACACACTGCAGTCTACGGACAAAGTACTGTACACAACATAATTATGCAACAGGCTGGACTGGGAATTTTGAAGTAATATTCCGTAGAATTCCTGTAAGGATCAATTAGTGTCAATTTCAGTTTCAAATTTCTGTGGTAAATTATTCTCAAATGCACCTTCCTCATAACATGGATGAGAGAATATATCTTCTACTCTAATATCAAATGTAAGCACGTCCGCCTTATTTGTCAGAATAATTTATAACCAACCTCATTGGGACCAATTGAACTTGAGTCAGACTTAGGTCTGGCTGAATTTCTCACTTAATTGCTCAGCTTTGGTGTAGGCTCAGTTCCAAAAACAATGTGTCGTTTGGGATCACAAAAAGCTGTTTACCTCTTTTCAGGCAAAAAAGTTACACCTTATACTAGATTGGTGAGGTTTGCACCATCTGAATACCTGTGCAGGGGTGTGTGTTGCAGTCTTTCTGCTGTTCAGTGATACCCAGACAGCCCCTCCCACCACTCTGAGGTGACGGGTTATCACACTGCCGCCTCCTCAACTTTACTCCGCTTCCACAAGGAAGTGAGCATTCCGTCCAGGCTCCCCACTGGCTCCAGCCGCCATCGACATGGCAACCGGGGACTGACTGACACTGCAAAACCCCAGCCTCACATGAACTAAGAGAAAGTGAGGAAGAACAGAAGCAAAATAAACCAAAAATAAAGATAAAAGACATTAATCTTGTTAACTGATGAAAATGTATTTGTATTTATATGCCATGTACTCATGTGTACTTGCATGACTTTTTTAGTTTCTTTTTAATGTAAAAACGATTTATACTACAACTATAGTTTGTCTGAAAGAGCTATAGAGCTATTCAATGTTACTGTACCAGTTTTTGCAGTCGCTGATGATGCTGTCTCCTGGATTTGCAAACTGCCAATCAGACCCACCAGGCCATACCCATGATGCATTACTGGAATCAAGACCTGAAGAGAGAGCAAAGCAGAGAGAGAGGAAGAGAGAGAAAGAGTTAGAGACACAGAAAAAGACAGCGAGCAAGAGAGAACAAATCAATAGCATGCTGAATGTCAATACATGTCAATACAATGTCAATACATACAAAACAGATTTTGCTGAAATAGTGTATAACCACTTCAAAAGGATTCAAATAAACTAAGTGGCCTGAATTCAACTGAAACGTCAAGCTGATTTTCTCAAAATAAAAAACTCTATCCAGGACAACTGACTTATTTTTAGTTAGTTTGGGTTGTAGTTGGCATGTAAACAGAGTGAGGGTCTAACCAGTAGCAGTACTGTTGTGGTATTTGCAGCGACACTCCTCCCTGGCCACACACACTCCGTCCTGCAGAACCATGTCACCCGGACAACCGCAGGTCCGGCTGCACCCAGGGGAGTCCAAGCACTCGGTGTCACCGTGGAGATCTGAACAGGAGCGAGGACAGGGCTTCCCACAAGGCCATTCTTCCTGCCCTCCACCACAGTCTGAATAACATGGGAAAAAGTACAGTTTGCTGATAATTAACGTGTACAGCAAACTGGGGTAGATGCTCTGGCATACTGTGACTAGAGTTGTCCATGGTCAGATAAGTGTCTTAGCAGTTTACACTACATGTGAGGAGTAAATGCATGAGCCAGTGTAAAAGTATACTTTACACTGGCCAGATTAGAAAGGGGACAAAGAAACAGACACAATTTCCTAAGATTCTGCCACATGAAAACGAAATATAGTGAGTTAATTAAAACATTCAATATCTCCAAAATATAGAAAATCCAGTTTGTAAAAGTGTTATGGTTTTGTCAACCAGGGACTTAAGTTACCCAATATCCTTTAAGAAGTACCATAATGCTTATATCAATAATTCAACTGACCAGGTGTCTCAGTTTGCAATGAAACCCTTTATATGCCTTGGTAAAAAACTGACACATGGGAGTTTGTGACAAGCAGGGATTCCTGATTCCTATTAATGGTGCAATCTGTTCCCTGTGCTTTCAGCAGGTTGTGAAGCCTGGGAGAGAAACCAGCAGCAATATTAAAGCTGGACAGAACGGCCCAGAAGCCTGCTCATTGTGTGTGATTGAATGAAATGTGTTCCTGAAAGGGAAGATTGATGAACAGCGTTTTGCTGAACTCTCCCCGTCATCTGTGTTGATGTGTGTCCGATCCTGCAGAAGTATCACTGCGGTGCAGAAACCTGTCACCTTGGCGTTTATCAGTACCCCTGTAATTGTCATTCTGCGCGGTTGGACACGCACAGGAACATGGGAGGACAGGGAGAGTTCAGCCAAAGCACCATTTTCATCAATCTTCTCTTTCAGACACACAGGCTTCTTGGCTTTTTTCTCCAATAGCCTCTTTTCTCTCTCCCTGGCTTCACCATCTACTGAGAGAACAAGAGACAGATAAAGGAATGCTAACAGGGATCAGTTGGTTGGTTTCTCATAAGGCCTCCCCTCGCCTCTCTCCACCTCCTGACCAACACTCAACATCAACCCTGCTTGCCACAAGGTATTAATAAAGTGTGCTGACTACATTTTCTCATTTCATCCTCATTTCCATCCAGCAACCTTAGTTTGAAGTGGAAGTTTGTGTGCTTTTCTGTGTAGATCCACAGTAAGTATACTATCCTATAGTAGCTGACCTGAGCAGACAGTGATGTTGTCATGGCAGCCACGCCTCTGCCTGCTCTCTCCCAGGCAGGGCAGGCCTCCGAACCTGGCAGGAGGACTGTTACACTCCCTGATACGACTGGACGCCCCGGCACACCCATCGCACTCTGACCATGCTGACCAGGGACTCCATGAACCATGGACTAGATAGATAGATAGATAGATAGAGCGAGAGAGAGAGAGAGCGAGAGAGAGAGAGAGAGAGAGAGAGAGAGAGAGAGAGAGAGGGAGACAGAGAGGGTGAGGGTGAGGGACAGAAAGACATAAAGCGATGAGGAGAGGAAGTGGAACAAACAAATGATGTCGGATAGTGTGAGAGTTGAGTAAAATTAGACGGGGTAAAGGAAGGGATAAAACAAGGAGAAGCAGCAGGAAAAAGAAAAAAGCCATCACAGTGTCACTTTATCATTATACGCTTTATCATTAAGTTTGTCTACCTGGACAGAAGGAGACCACAGGGGGAGAAAGACAAGGAGAGACAAAAATGTAGTGAGAAAGAATAGAAGCAGGAGGGAAAAAGTGGAGGAGATACGAAGGGCAAATGGTAGACAAAAATAGGGGGAGAAGACATTACATTGACACTTCATCAAGTCACCATGGAGCAAAGCCTTGTATCTAAAATAGTTGTGACATTGAGGAATCTGGAACTTGTTTTAAGCCTCCAGTGATTCAACTATTTGTTTCTGGAACTACATTTTGACTGTAAGCAATTTTAGCCAAAAATGCAGAAATTGTATCTATTGCCTGGTAAATTAATTTACAGAATTCTCTATCAAGAACAAATGATAGTTCAGTGGCATAACTCTCTAAGTAGATATCTCTGGCTCCCTACCTGGACAGAAGGTGATGACGGGACAAGGCTGTCTCTGGATCTGAACCCCGACCCCGTTGTGGATTTCCTGTTCTCCAGGGCAGGCCGCCCCTCCAGCCTTGGGCTCGGGACAGCCACAGCTCCTATAGCGGGATACCGACTCTGCCCCGCAAGTCCTGGAGCAAGGTGTCCACTCCGACCACTCACACCAGCCACCTGACACTGGACAGGCAGAGATGTAGCCATCACAGATATAGCAGAATTTTCCCATGGTAGAGAATAAAAGTTGTCTATTAATCATGAAACTATAAAGAAAGACATTTGATGTTCTGCCCGTGTTTACTAAGTCAGTAATGATTACTTACTGGGTGCGCTGGCTCAAAAGCCCGCACACCAGCCAGTCAGGCCTCAATTTTCTTAATGTCTATTAATCATACTTGGACCAGTAGCAATAACTTGTATATCACTTTTCTAAAACAAAGTTTACAAAGTGCTCCACAGTCAAGACAAACAGAAGACAGAGGAAACAGGGTTATACAAGAAAAGTAAAGGACAGTGGCAAAAAAAGCAATAGAGGAGAAAGAAGCATCAATATGTAATGTAAAAGCAGGTCTATAGAAATAGGTCGTAAGAAGTGATTTAAAAGATGACAATGACTCTGCCAGCCTGAGCTTCTGGCTCCTACTTCAAGGAGGTCAATCATTTGAATTATCATTCATAAGTTATCATTTAAACTACAGCTGGCCTTACTCACCTGGGCAGGGGTCACTGGTGCAGTTGAGTCTCCCACCCTCACAGGTGCTGAAACACAGTAAATACCTACATTATTCCTGTCATTACTTTCCGATTGTGTCTGTGTGAGTGTGCAAATGTGTACATGAATATAAGTGCTGCTCTGTGTGTGTATTATTCTGACCAGTTGTTACAGCCGTCGGGGGCTGTGGTGGTCTCTCCTGGCTGCAGCCGGTGTCCGGTGCTGAGGTCCAGACAGGGACAGTCTTCTCTCTCTTCACAGGCCGTCCCGTTAGCAGACAGGACCTTTCCCTCTGTACAGTAGCACCCTGCCTCACACCGCCAGTCACAGTGCTGGGGGACAGGACAGAATGCCATCATCATCAACATTATCTGTCTATATAGTGCCACCCTGGCTCAAACCACACGCTGCTTATGGAGTGGTTTAGGGACGATGCGCTCTGTCTATGTCACAATACTGTCTGTAATTAATGTTTACAGACCGTATCATGCACACGTCCAAATACATATACCATTTCCGGTATAGGTATTTGTTTTAGATGTCGTAATATTCATTCTATTACATTCACAATATCTGACTCAATCTTCTACTAGTGGTTAATGGGTGGAGACAGGAATCATGTTTGGAGTTAAACTCACAGCCAGGTCATCACAGGAGCGGGGGCAGGAGGGACCACAGCTACTAAACACTGTCCCTGGGACCTGGGAGCACGGCGCCACTGAAACACACACACACACACACACACACACACACACACACACACACAGTTATACACTGTAGATAGTAGATATACAAGTACAGTATGGACACAACATCCAGACACATATACTCTATACTGTATACTATATACTCTATTGTAAACAAGAATGGGTTTGTAGTCAACTTGCCTGGTTAAATAAGGCTTAAAAAATACATCCAGGTATGTACACAACACACAAAACTCAACATGAACATGCAGAAAACACAGGCTATGATCTCAGTGACCACCCCAAAGCAGTAATAATACTTGCATATTTGCATATACACAAACAATCATACTCAAACATTCTCTCACAGAGAGTCTATATCTACCTGGGCAGTGGTCAGTGTTACAGGCTATAACTTCAGTTCCCAGCCCCTCGCAGTAATTCCCCTCCCCCTCTGGACTGGGACTGTCACACTCCCTCCTCCGGCTCTGAACACCCCCACCGCATGACTTTGTACAGTCTGTCCAGTTGCTCCACTGACTCCAGCCACCGTCGCCTGGAAGGAGCCAATACATCATGAAATGGAAACAAAAACCAAACTGAGATCCTGACACCATCACAACCACTCATTCGGACTTTAAAGTCTGGACACTATTTGTATATGTAATGTAGACACAGATTTAAATAAATACAGCTGCAGTAGATGCATAACGGTGTGTACAACCATAGCCTTTGACTCACGGTCACAGGGGGCGGTGATGCAGACTTGGTCCTCACGGTGGGGTCCAAGGCAGGGCAGGCCGCTGCCGGAGCGCTGGGGGCTGGAACAGAACCGGTACCGAGACTGGAGACCCGCTCCACACGACACCGAGCACTGACCCCAAGGAGTCCACAGTGACCACTGGCCATCCACTGGAGGGTGTGTGTGTGTGTGTGTGTGTGTGAGAAGAGGGAGAGAGGGAAGAGAGGGAGTGCGGTAGACCAGTGAGGTGGAAGAGAAGAAGACAGGACAAAATACTGTTATTGGTAATACTTTACAAGGGTACTTTAATTAAGGGTTAGTTAATGCTTAATAAGCATTAACTAACCCTTAATTAACAGTTAACTAATGTGTCTGGTAATCATTTACTAATGGTGTTCATGTTAACTAAGGTATTAATTTATACATTATTTAATAGTCATCTTTATAAACTATTAAATAATGTATACCTTAGTTAACATGAACACCATTAGTAAATTTTTACCAGACACATCTGTTAATTAAGGGTTAGTTCATGCTTATTAAGCATTAACTAACCCTTAATTAATGTACCCTTATTGTAAAGTGTTACCAAGTTATTCATACTATTTTCCTTTCAGGTTGTTTTACGGTATGTATCACTATGGCTGTAGCTATAATATGGGTACATCTGTGCTGAAAATAACAACTGTGTGCTTTTGGTTTTTGACTGTATTGGAGGATTGTATTGAGAACAGTGCATCCAGCCAACTCATCAGCCTTGACAGGTAAGTCAATCTTTAGTGGTGAAATAAATAGGATGTTGATTAGAATCGGCATGATAGCAAATGATTTGAAAATACAGCCCAAAAATAACCTATATTATCGTTTATGTGTGAACATGTTCCATTTGATTCATTACATCTATTTCAGGGACAGCAGCAGCAGCTGTATTATAACACACATCCTAGGATTTTACTGTGAAATGTTTTCACCTACCATTACAGCTGAGTTGAGTGCAGTTTATCATCCTCCCTGCTTCACATGTGCTTTAAATGTAATCACACAGATGTTAAACAAAAACACACTTTTTAACTCCATCTTTACACATACGCACTAAGGAACACAAACAAGTTAAAATGGTTATTACTGCACTGTATTATGTTATTTTGCTCTGTACAACACATCATTGTAATGTTCTTAAAAGGTACACTGAATTACCAGTTGTTGCAGTCTCTGGGGACGATGTCTCCTGGCTTGTATTGCTCCCCATCCACATCACAGCGACACTCAGACTCCCGCACACACACCCCATCCTGGGAATAGTTTATATGGAGGGACATGAACGGTGAGGGTGTGTCTGTGTGTGTGTTTGTGTTTGTGTGTGTATGTGTGTGTGTGTGTGTGTGTATAGCAGCCCCACCCACCTGCTGGACAGTCCTGTGTGGACACTGGCAGCCTGGTGTACAGTTCCTGCTGAGGTCCACAGTGAGGTCTGTACATGACACTGCTCCCCTCACACACTGCCTCCACTCCTGGCCTGGCGGACACACCCTGCCGTCACCTAACACCACAATAGGGCCAAGCAGACATTGGGTGAGTCAGACTTGAAATGATAGTATTCCAGAGAGTTCTCATTATATTTATGTTCGATTGATTCCTGAGTGAAGTAGTACTTTTTGGCACCTCTGATGATATTGTTCAGTTTATTTCTGTATTTCTTAAATTGGATGAAGTGGAACGGAGTGGGAATTTAAAGATATTTTTTATACAATTGATGTTTGTTTCTGATGGACTTTATAATAGCTTGGGTTATCCAAAGTTTGAATTGTTTGTGATGAGATTTGGGAGAGACTGTCCCAAAAGGAAATGCATCATTGAAAGCTATGGAAATATAATCCATGAAAATAGGGTAATGCCTTTTGAGGATTGTTAGATTCCAAAACACTACACTACAAACAGTACACTATGAATGATTTCCAACAAATATAATTATGTACTTTTGTTGTATTTTTTACACATCATGTCATAAGGAAAATAGGAAAATGATCAGTAATATCCCCCTAACCTTCTTTTTCAAGCATCAGTATGCATTGATAAAAAAAAAATTACGGTGAGAAATCTTATAAAATCCAACACTGACCTTTTATTAAAAATTGGATATTAGCAAGTCAATGTCGTTCATCACTGATATGACAGAGGCTCCTCCTTGATCCCCCCATATCACAAAATATCAGCTACTGTATCAACAGCTTCAGTCCAAAGGTATCAGCCTTAAAGAACCCATATTGGATTAAAATGCATAGTGATGTTGGAGTTTCTTGCTGATATATTCTAAACTCATTTGAAATGGCTTAATTGGTGCTACATCTGGCAAAAAATCAGGGTCCCCACTATGGGCCTGATATAAAATTCCATGAATTTTCCATGACTTTATATAACTAAGTTGGAGCACTTTCATGACCTAAAATTTGTATTCCTTCCTGGTTTGTTAATGTTGCTTTCTGGCTCAAAACCACCATCTAATGCAGTAAATGTGTGAAACACGTTGTAAAATACATTCTGGTAGATTCCTGTAAAGTGACCCAGTTACCCCATAAAAGTCCCTTATATTTTCCGACTTCCCCAGAGTATTTTTTTTTTTTGTAATCTAATGTTTATTAAACTCAGAATAGGTAAGAAAAAATGTG